>NC_060969.1:2176514-2224014 GCF_910589235.1 Vespa crabro | reverse complement strand
TCTTTCTTTTTTTCTTTCTATCTTCGTTCTTGTAAATCCGAAGGAAGGACTATGGTCTCTTCTAATGTCATACTGGATTCGTGATATCTAGCGTTGAAATTCGTCGACTTTGTTAGCTCGAGTTTCTAATGAAAAAAGGGAAGGAAGAAATTTAGAAAAAAAATCGTCCTTCCCCTCGACCGAAAGAAAATTTTGTTTCGATTTGGTTTTTGTTTATTTATTTATTTATTTATTTTTCTTCTTCTTTTTTTTCATTATTTTATTTTATTCTTTTTTCTTTCTTTCTTTCTTTCTTTCTTTCTTTCTTTCTTCTTATTTTTTCTTTTTTTTTTCTTTTTTTTTTTTTTATTTTATTTTTCTTATATGTATAACAAATTAGCGATCAGAGATAACTGGCAGGAACAAGGTAGAATTTTTGCGGCAATTTCGAGAGTCCCGATTCGTGTATGTAAACGAACCAAGGAGAGGGTGGACCGTCCTTTTTCTTCGACGCGTGAATCCGGTTCTTTGTTGGACGATGAACCTGGCCAGGATTGATTGGGTCGAACTGGCCAATCGGCGTTTTCAAAGAGAACATATTTTCGGATTTCTTTTTTTTTTTTTTTTTTTTTTATATATATATATATTTGTGTATTTTTTTTTCTTCTCCCTTTCTTCGTCGAACTTTCTTTTCCATTATAAAATCATCAACTAATATGACGTCTTAAGGGTAAATTTTTGTTCAAGGTATTCGAAGGTGAGAAAATTTTTCATAAAAAATATTTTCAATAATAATTCATTATAATTGATTGTATTGCTTGTATTGTTGTTTTCTCTCGTGATCAATGTTAAAACATAATCATCAAGGAGAGAAGAGATTATTGCTTCTCGTACGCCAGATGCATTTTTATGCATATTTACCTACGCAAAGTGGGCTACATCAAAGTGGTCCAACCTCTATAATCATCGACGAATTAACGCCGTGAAAAATCAAGGCCATCGTTGGCATACTTACACAGCACACGTGTACCTCGGCTGATCTAAATCAAATTTATTCAAGAATTTCTTTAATATTTGCATCTTTTCCATTTCCTCATTTGTCTCATTTTAATATTTTATATATTTATATGTATATATATATATATATATACACACACACACATGTATTCACACATTTCGCGAAAGCAATTTATGCAATTGCAAAAAATGAAATATTTTTACTTTTAGCTAACCTCTACACACATACAAGTATCCAATTAATGATAAAACGTTAGATTGACATTAGTATCAGATATAGTTAGAAAGAAAGAGAGAGAGAAAAAGAGAGAGAGAGAGAGAGAGAAGAGAGAGAAGAGAGAGAAGAGAGAAAGAGAGATAGAGGAGATCATCTAATTACCTAGCCTCGAGCAATAATTTCAACATGCAACTCGTATAATATAACGACGATACCGTTCACCATCGATAAACTTTACCAGCTACTTTAGTTTTATAGCCTGAGCTTTGATCATTCCTAGATCATGGACCAACGATCTGGAATAAAGTCAGAGAGAGAGAGAGAGAGAGAGAGAGAGAGAGAGAGAGAGAGAGAGAGAGAGAGAGAGAGAGAGAGAGAGAGAGAGAGCATGGCGGAAAAGGGAAGGAGAAGAAATGTCCTAATTACACGGTTCACGCTTCGTAGAGCACGGAGCATCGTAAGCTAACGGTGAATAAGATTACGATTGATTTGCCATTAAGTTTGTAACAATTATGAGATCACTGAGAAATTCAAAAATATTATAGATATATTATAATTGCAATACGACAAATCTAACGATTGAAACGTAAACGATCCTTAGAAAAAAGTTCAATTGTATTATACACTTTTCGATCTAGTACGATAGAGATAATAATCGAAATAACGGTTTCAACGAACTTACTCGTTGGAAATAATTCAACAAGTAAAAGAAACAAAAAAGAAAAAAGAAAAAAGAAAAGGAAATTAAAGGCAAATGGCATGAATCAATTTATAATATACTTTTACAACGATCTAGATAATGTTGTAATCTTGTCGACGTATTTGAAACAAAAAAAAAAAAAAAGAGAAAGAAAGAAAGAAATAAAAAAGAAAGAAAAGAAAAAAGGAAAAGGAAAGAAAGAAAGAATGAAAAAAAGGGGAGGAAAGAGAAAAAGAAGGAAGGAAGAAAGAAAAAAATGATGTCCAATATAATCAAGAGGGACGTTTAAAGTATGGCTGGTACTTGATGTTTAGTATCGATTCAATTCTAAGCAAATAGTAGTAGTAGTAGTAGTAGTAGTAGTAGTAGTAGTAGTAGTAGTAATAATAGTAGTAGTAGTAGAAGGGAGGTCGTCAAGTTATTAGACATGTGCTGGCATAGTCAAAGGAAGGACCCACTTGAATGCAATCAGTTGCATTCAAGCTTGGCTCGACGTTCGTTGCTTCTTAAAGAGCTTTAAGATTCTCGCGTGTGCCTATCGATTTTTTACTTTAACATTCTGTATTCACTTGTAAAAGAGAAGGAGCATAGTATATTGACCGAGAGACATAGTGGATAACGTTATCGACTTCTCCTCTCAATCGATTCCCCATAACATCGTCAAATGGAACGTTAACGAGTCTTAATAATTATTTTGTTTTATTTATTTTACCGAAGTAAATGTCAATTTTATATTAAATAAATTTGTATTATTAAAAATTATTTAACTAAATATTATAGTATATATATATGTATATTTACAATATAATAAATAGGAAAGAGAGAGAGAGAGAGAGAGAGAGAGAGAGAGAGAGAGAAGGAGAGAGGAAGAAAGAGAGAGAGAGCATACATTTGGTTCCTAATTAATACAAATGATGAAAATAATGCTATCCTAATTGAATTCAAAATACTTTTGTGACAATCACATGAAAGAGTTCCGTTCATTTATGCTGATCAAACTCTTATCATTGATCGATCTATACAAAATAAGAAAAAGAAAAGAGAAGGAGAAAGACGAGGAGGAGGAGGAGGAGGAGGAAGAGGAGGAAGAAGACGAAGACGAAGACGAAGAAGAAGAAGGCGGTTGGTACAATCAAAGAGAGACTGGACGAGCGAGTCCCGCAGGTTCACACGGGAAGTCGTCACTCGTTCTCGAGAAAGAGAGAGAGAAAGAGAGAGAGAGAGAGAGAGAAAGAGAGAAAGAGAGAGAGAAAGAGAGAGGATTCTTTTCAAAGACGCATCTTCGCGCCTCACTTCGACACCCGCTGACATCGCCAAGATTGAAAACGGTCACCCAGCTAACAAGCTCACCAGAGTTAACGTACCTTTCCTATCAAGTTTTCGTATCCGACACTTGATCCACTCGAAGCAACGAGTTAGCCACCTAATTCTTTTTTATTTCCTTTTTTTTTTTTTAATTTTTTCTCCCCTGCTTTTCTTCTTCTTCTTCTTTCCTTCTTTTCTTTTTTTTTTTTTTTTTTTTTCTTTTTTTTTTTACTTCTACTATACCAGAGAAGAAATTCCATAATCGAACCAATGATAATGAGAAAAAGTTGATAACTTTTATACGATGGATCTTATACGTAAGAAATGTATAATACATATATGAATATCATTATAATTGACAACAAAGTCAATTTGTTAAAGATCACTGAAGATTGTTAAAGATCACTTGAAGTAATGCATCTTTTGTTAGAGCATCATAATAGATTTATGAGTTTTATTGGTGTTGCCCTGTCCAATTTGATATAATATAAATTAATCGAATATAGTCTGAATCAATTAACAATATATATTCTCGATTATCTTTTTCTTTACTTTATTAGATATTTTCTATGGATTGACATATAGTTGATACATTTTTATCATATTTTCGTTAAATGCAAATTAACTTTGAAGAATTTTCATTATATACAAAATCATGGATGGATATTTGAGGTATATAAATTTTGGCTGACTCATTCTATGCCTCAGAGAAAGAAAGAGAGAAAGAGAGAGATAGAAAGAAAGAGAAAAGACAGAAAGAGAAAGAGAGAGAGAGAGAGAGAGAGAGAGAGAGAGAGAGAGAGAGAGAGGGAGAGAGAGAGAGAGAAAGGTTATTACAAAGTTTAAGCGGAACGAAGTCGATCTCGTCTTCTCGTAAAAGGAACCCGACGAGGTATCGAGATAATCTAGAAAGATAACTTCGACGTACATATATACATACGATCGTTAACGATCTGCCAAGCGGATCGTCGGTGGAAAGCTCAGAGGGCGTTTACCTTCAGTGCGAAGAATGGTTTCCGGTGTGGAAGATGCGAGGGTAACGAACCACAGTATCCGGTGTCCAGATGCTCGTATCCGTTTACCATTCGTACACGGAGGGTGGTCACGTTATCCTCATCCTCCTCCTCCTTCTCCTCCTTCTTCTTCTACTTCTTCGTCTTCTTCTTGTTTTTTTACTTCTTCATCTTTTTCTTCGTCTTTTTTTCTTCATCTTCGTCTTCGTCTTCTTCTTCTTCTTCTTCTATTTCTTCGTCTTTTTTTTCTTCATCTTCGTCTTCGTCTTCTTCTTCTTTTTCTTCTTCTTCTTCTTCTTCTTCTTCTACTTCTACTTCTTTTCTTTTTCTACTTTTTCTTCTTTTCTTCGTCGTCGTCGTCGTCGTCGTCGTCGTCGTCGTCGTGCAATTCCTTGTTCCTTGTCACGGTACACTGTGATATATAAAGCACCTACACTGTGCAGGAATCATGGGGGAAGGATAGAAATGGAAAGTAGTATTTTACTTTGTAAAGTTTAAATACTACTGTTAAGTAATTGTACGAGAGAAAGAGAGAGAGAGAGAGAGAGAGAGAGAGAGAGAGAGAGAGAGAGAAGTAAACAAAAAAAAATGATTCCATATAATGTTCTTTATTTTTCTTCTTAATGTTCTTTAATATTCTATTATTTTTCTATCAACAATACCGGCGGATGTACAATTATTTATCAATTATATTATTTCTTAAGAAATTTTTATAGGACAGTTTTTTTTCTTTCTTTCTTTCTTTCTTTCTTTCTTTCTTTCTTTCCTTTTCTTTTCTTTTCTTTTCTTTTGCTTGTTTTCTCTCTCTCTCTCTGTCTTTTTTTTTCTTTGATCTCTTCGATAGACTATCGCGCGAGCACGTGCGAGATAATGAATACGTTCCGAGAAGAGAATTTATTTATTTATTTATTTATTTATTTATTTATTTTTTTATTCTTCTTTTATTTTTTATAACATTTAATACGATTATTCATACAAAATGATTTTATACGTTATATATGCATTAAACATAATACGATAGTTGTCAACGTTTAATAACAAGCAACGAGTAAATTTATTATCGTTCTCTGTCTTTGTACGTGTATGATATTCGTTGCGTTCGACTTTTTTTATTCTCTTAATAAATTCACGGTAAGAAAAAAAAAAAGAAAAAAATAAAGATATATCGATAAAATAGTTACGGACGCGCATGCGCACATCTATCAATTGATATAATATATAATTATCACTTTTTAATCTTATCACAAATAATCGTCGATCATTAACTGATGTGATATAATCAATAATTTGTTAGTATTGGAATTCGCGAATGATTCGATTCGATTCGATTGAATACCGATGTTAGATGACGGAAATGATTACTATTAATGTAATAAAAATTTATATTCAACAAGTAAAATATGAAATTGTCAGGATGACGGAGAACCAACAATCTTCTCGATGGTAGGTCTTCGGAATCATATTCCTGCAAAACAAGGTGCATGTAATGAAATTTAATGCCTCTCTCTATCTCTCTCTCTCTCTCTTATTTTTCTTCTCCCTCCACCCTCTTTCTCTACTCCTTTAATAGCTCTTCAGATTGATTCATCTTCGATCTGTTTTTGCAATAAATATTCCCTCTCTTACGCGTCTTGATTCATCAACGTCAAGCCGAGGACAACATGGACACATCGTAGATTCACTAACATTCATGCATTTATGATTGAAAAATTAGTAATCGAAGTAGTTTACTGCTAACTTTCGATATAATTTTTACCGAGTACTCGATTCAATTTTTTTTTCTTTTTCCTGTTTGTTTTTTTTTTTTTTTTATTTTTTTTTTCAATCTTCGGAACATCATATTTCTCTTCGATCTTTCACTCTTTCTTTTTTCCTTTCTCCTTTCATTTTCTTCTTGTTATTCGTTATATATATATATCTACTAGAGATCATCGATCTACTCGGAACACCTACGGCGTATCAAGTTTATTTTTTGCACAAATTTATACATAACTTGAACGTGACGATTCAATAAGAACGAATAAAAAAACTTGAAACATAAGTGAATCACGAGTCGGTCATCCTGTCAATATAGCGAGCTCATTAATTTAATTTCCAATAATAGTAATAATAATAATAATAATAATAATAATAGTAATAATAATAATAATAAAAAGAAGAAGAAGAAGAGGAAAAATAAATAAAGAAAAAAAGAAAAAGAAGAACGAAATATTATGTTAATATTTAACATAATCAAGCTATTAATGTACGACAGGAGATAGAAATATTTATCGTGTCAATGTGATATCGATGCAATTATTTGTGCAATTAGTCGTACGTCAGAGTAAATCTATGTGTAGGTATGTGTGTGTGAGAGAGAGAGAGAGAGAGAGAGAGAGAGAGAGAGAGAGAGAGAGAGAGAGAGAGAGAGAGAGAGAGAGACACCATGGATAGGTGTAATCTGATGATTCGAGATATCTCGACACGCTATGACATAGCACTGTGTAAAGGACATGATGATCGGCACGATGCACGATTTCATTTGAGTGTTATTCGAATCCTGCGAAGGAAACCTTTTGACCTCGTTAATTATATATCACCGTGTCGTTACCCAAAGGTCAAAGTTTCTTTTCTTCTTCTTCTTCTTCTTCTTCATCATCATCTTCTTCTTCATTTTCTATATCAATTTTCACTAGCCAGTACGATTTAGAAAAATTCATAATTTATTATCTCATGCATAAACATTATGCAGTTCATGCTCTTCAAACGTAGATTCATCGTATCCCGTCGTGCATCACATTCAAAATTATTTTCAAATATTTTATTATCCCTTTTCTTTCTTCTTCTTCTTCTTCTTCTTTTTCTTTTTCTCCTCTATTTAATCTCTCAATCATTCGATTATCCCTTATTATAATCTGACATAGCTATCGTACAATTACAACTTAAATAGAAATAATATTTTCAATGAAATTCAATCGATAACAAAAGTTAAAATTCTAATTAGAATATCCTAAAATGCATACGATCATAGTATAAAATAACTTGTAACAACCACCGATAAGATGTAAAAGTTATATCACTCGATAAGTATCTTTTGGTGGTAAACCTAACGGTTGATCAAAGAGATAATATATATACATATACGGATACTGCCGCGCTAACAACTATGTCCTGTCGACATTATCGTTATCAATGATTATATCAACTAGGATTATCGGTCGTCATTAACTAAATTATTCGATTTATTATCATTATCTACAACTTTTATTCAAAATCGTTAAGAAAATTAGCTTATTAACATTTTCTTTCACGTGCCAATGTCAACTATATATATATATATATATATATATATACAGTTGACATGGCTTATATAACGAGTTAATTTCAATTAAAAAAAATTTCTATGCGACTTTCATTTCCTATCTTTCTTTCGAAAAAATTCGAAATAATATCCGAGAGAGAGAGAGAGAGAGAGAGAGAGAGAGAGAGAGAGAGAGAGAGAGAGAGAGAGAGAGTTCAGATTTAACAAATAATTTCATTAAACTTGTGCTCGTTAAATCGTTAAGAATATCATCTTATTAACATATTCTTCAGGTATCGATCAACCAACAATTATAGCTCGACTTGCGTAACGAGTTAATTCTGATAAAAGAAAAAAAAAAAGAATTTCTCTTACTTTGTTTATCTCTTAATATCAAAAAAAAAAAAAAGAAAAAGAAAAAGAAAAAAAAAGGAAAAAGAAATTCCAAATAATATTCATCGAGGTTGAATTTCACGAATAATTCTTTTTATCAAATTCATGATACCCATGAAGCATTTGACATTGACACGAGAATAAAGTCAATTTCTTAATGGCAACTGTACAGTACCAATGATATATTGCGATGGTCAGGGTCGACCGTTTGTGCCCGGAGAAAGAGAAAGATCGAAGGTGAGTAGGAGAATATGAGAAGTAAAAGAGAGAAAGAAAGAAAGAAAGAGAGAGAGAGAGAGAGAGAGAGAGAGAGAAAGAGAGAGAAAGAGAAGGAGAGAAGAAAAGAGAGGAGGGGTCGTCCTTGCCCGCAGCTCCGAACTGGTTATGTCAAACAGCCGAGGAACGTGTTGTTGCCCTAACATGCTTTCGAGCCCAACTCTTTCGACGTGTAGGCATTCACGGGATGAGTCTGAACGTGTCTCTAAATGCCAGCTTTTTTTTCTAGCCCCACTTCCGGCTCCTCGATCGTCCATCACCAAGTCCATATTACCGTCTCTTGACGTCGTTCGGTTAACAATCATGAAGGAGTTGGACTGGAGGAGAAGGGCGGGAAGTGGGTGGGGGGAATTATCTTTTTTTTTCTCCTTTTGAACTACTTGCCCCCTGCCTCTACCCCTATCATCTTCCACCCACCTCAACCCAGTCATCTTATCCATCACTTCTCCTATCCATCACCTTCTCTTCACGAGAATCGATCGAACAAGTTACATATACTTACCATTCCGGTATTGCCTACTTATTTCGTTCTCATCTTCTGCATGCAATTAGCGATCACTAAAAATTATAAAACGTTATTTTATCGAGCTATCACGTGAGACTTTTTTCCTTTCTCTTATCTTCACGTGATCATCGTCGGATAATTTTAATTCGACGATCTTCCTGGGATAAATTATTTTCTATTTTTCTTTTTTTTTTTTTTTCTTCTTCTCGGTCTATCCAAATGGATTCTTTTTCTTTCCTCTTTCATTTTTTTCTTCTTCTTTTTTTTAATTTATATATTTATAAACACATATGTATGTATATATTTGTTTTGCTTTAATCGTAAAAAAAATCAATATACCGATATGCTTGTCACGTTTCGGTTACTTTCGCACGATACGTGAAAGATATATTGTAATTAGCACTGATTAAGAAAGATTGCAAGAGGAAAAAAATATAGAGAGAAAGAGAGAGAGAGAGAGAGAGAGAGAGAGAAACAGAGAGAATGAAGAGATTCATTCGTGTATACCAACTAAAGTAGTCACGAAATCTGATGAATTTATGGAGTCTTTAAATGAAGTCAATTAAAAATACGAGAACCGGTTTTATTAAGTTCGAAACCGTTAATATGGTTAATTAGATGCTATAAACTTTGAACTAAGGATTTGCATATGGTATCCCTTTCTTATCGATCCTTAAATCTTTCTATTTATGCAGGGACAAATAGGATAAACCAAATGGTCACATGGCCGGACTCAGAATTGTATTGCGATAGTATTCACATGTCGTTGTTCAACGTAATTAGCGTTACTAATTAACGTACACACACGTTCGTTTATAATTATAAGCCGACAAAACGCTATATTTTGATTGATTATCATCTACGTCTCCTTATTCTTTATTACTTATTATTATTGGTTACTCGTACTATCACATATCTTATCTTATTTTCAATTATACGAGGTTGAAAGAAAAGTAAAGAACAAAAAAAGAAAGGAAAAAAAAAAATACAAAACAAAAATAAAGAACAAAAAAAGGAAAACAAAAAAGAAAAGGAAAAGTATCACATTCTTTTGCGTTAATTATTATCTTTTTCTTTTTTTTCGTTTTTCCTTTCACACTCTGTCTCTATTTTTTTTTCTCTCTCTCTCTCTCTCTCTCTCTCTCTTTCTTTCTTTGTATTTCTTTTCTTCTTTCTTTTCTTTCTTTTCTTTTTAATTTTTTTTTTACAGGTGAACGTTCCTCGACAAATCAAAAGGATGTTCGCCAGGCTATGCAGACAAACTCCGAACGGTAAGTCTACGTAATCATTGTCATTAAAAATTCCGTATGTATAATACCTGTTAATTATAATCACAAAAGTGATCATATTATTGATAGCGAGGAAGCTGTTAGTCGAAGCGGTGGCACGGTCTTCATGGTTATGAACTTACTCGCAAACAATGGTAGAACTCTCACGGCGATATATCACTTCTGACCTCGTGAATAAATCTTACAGATCGTGCATTGTAACTTTTAATGTTAAGAGCGCTACGGTTAAAGGAAGAACAGAGAGATGATGATTTATAGACATTACCTTTATATACACCCCTTTGCATGTTATTCGTAAAATCGCGTTAAACTATATCAAGCTTTTCTTTTTTTCTTTTTACATTGGTAAAGAAAAAAGAAAAAAAAAAAAGAAAAAAAAAAGAAAATCAGATATTACACGTTTGGATGATAAAAAAAAGGTTTAATATTAAAATAATTCGCGACTAATCGATCGGTCATTAATTATTGTCATATTGTTAAAATCAACAAGAAAATATTGATAAGTTAATGATTTTAAAGAGTAATTGCAATTTGAGCTACATACTTACGTACATACATACGTACGTATGTTCTATGCATATATATATATACATGTATGTATGTATATATGCATGTATGTATGTACGAAGAATAAGTTATGTTGCACTTCCGTATGCATACGACTGGGGGCGGCCCTTTAAGTGGTAGCCATGAGCAGCTTGTTGAACACGCCTTAACCTCTGTGATCTTGACTTTGCGGCTTGTCTTAGGCAGAAGGACTAGAGATGGTGGTTATTAATACGAAGAATCTCCATAAGCCATCTTCTTTGAGTCTACTTAACGCTCCTTCTGCATCCTTAATAGACTTACCGAGCTAACAAAAAGTTGAATATTGTTCGTACCTTTTTTCCAACTTGTATTTCATTTACCATTATTATCTACTACTTATACTTTTTATTTTTTTTTATTATAATATACTTTTTTTTTTTTACATTGGTCCATTTAATTAAAAATTTCAACAATTTCGAAACACTTTTAATTAACTTTAAGTTCGCGATCATGTTATACTTTGACGTACATAATATTTTTTTTTCCCTTCTCCTTAACGAATTTACGAAGACGGATTTTTTTTTTGTTTTTTTTTTTTTTGATGAATTCAAATAAATCGAATTTCCGTTGAGTCGTTAAAAATGATATTTAATATCTTTTTATAAATGATTTGATGATATGATTGATGATAGCAATCGATTTAATTTAAGTTCAATTAACATTTATGAAAAAATCGATCGAAAAATAACTAATGTTCATCATCGACCATCGAACCTGATTGTTCTCAAACTTTTCGAGAAACTTAGTGTTCGCGTGCCGAGGTCATGTTGGTACCAACCAAGAAGGCGTGGGAACGGGAAAATCGTCGATGCTTTTAAACTCTCGAATTAAATCCTTTTTGTTCCACTTTTTTCCGCTGGGCAAAAAAAAGGGAAGCAAGAGTTTTCGACGCTTGAAAATTGGCATACGTGAATTCGTGAAAGTTTAAATTCTAAATTGATATTCTTCATGAATAATGTTCGCTAAAGTAACGGAGAGCTATTGTGCAATGTTTCCTTAGCCTTACTTAAAAAAAAAAAAAAAAGAAAGAAAAAAAAATAAAGACAGAAAAAAAGAAACAAAAAATATTCCCATGAAAGAACCGATTCGTACATCTTACACCTGCGTATCAACGAATCATATCACCTTTTCTTTTTTCTTTTTTCTTTTTTTTTTAATCATATATAAAATATTAATTTAATAATAACAATGATTCTTCTAAGGTTCATATTACATTGATAAACCTTTTCATTTCGAAATAGTCCGAATAGTTTTAAATGTTCGTACGGTCTAACATATCTCTCTCAATAAGTCACATAATAGTATTATAGCTTTCTACTCTGCAATAAATCTAATCCCTAATAACGGTAATCATTCTCATTATCCTCGTTAAAGGATAAAGGGAAAAAATATACGTGTCTATTGGCATCTTCGACAAATAATTATTCGTTCTGCTAATTAAGTCATTTAACTCAACGAAAAAGTAATGTCGTCGGTGGTTCGGCCATTAGCGTTTAGAAAGTTGCAAACGTTTAACACTTAATTCCGTGGAGACATTCCGGCATTCAGAAATCCGGTATTAATGTACCAATTAATGGCTTCGTCGATAGAGAGGCGAGAGGAGAAAGAGAAGGTGAAGGAGGAGGAGGAAGAGGACAGAGTAGGGTAAGGGGGATAGGAGGGGGAGAATAGAAGGGAGAAACTTTAACAGTTGGAAATTATTACGTTGTTTCAGAACTAACGTTCTTGCCGTGACATTATGAAAGTGGAAGTAGCACCGTGAACGTTTATGGTCAAAGTATGACAATCGAGTGTGCTCATCATTTCCCGGGGCCTCCTCTCCACACTGCCCCCCCCCCATGCCTCTCACCTCGCCCGTCTTTGATGTAATTCCAAAAGAAAATAAATTAATTGCCTTTATAATGGTTTTAACTCTTAACGGTAATTCGATTTGAAGTTTCGGTTTCTTTTTCTCTTCTCTATTTTTCTTTTTTTTTTTTTTTCCCCCTTTCATCGATCGTCAATTTTCATTCTTTCTCTCTCTCGAAAATAATATTCGACGTTCGATAATAGTTAAAAACCATTTTTATCTTGCTACAGGATTATCATTAACTCGAGATTATGACGGCGAAGAGAAAGTTAGTTTGAAAGAGACGGAGAAAGAATATCACCCTATAGAAGTTCCCTTCTCCACGAGTCTTTAAAATCTTCGGTGCCGGTTAATTAGCATGCTAATTAGTTGTACGAACCCCACGAGTCGAGTATACGACGAGGAAGAGCATCGTTTCTTTCTAAGTGATAGGACCTCGTGATCGATTTGCCAAAGCTCACAGCACGATTCTCAGATTGGCGAATTTTATGGGGGAACGAGGTATATTTTCAATCTGATATTAATATAACGTAAGAGTGAGATCAATTCATTGCAAATTTCATGTTAAAAACGAATTATATTAACAATATTTCTAAATGTTTTAAACAAAAACAAATAACAACAACAACAAAAACAACAATAATAATAAATAATAATAATAATCATTATTATTATTATTATTACTATTATTACTGTTAATGAGAATATTTAAAAAAAAAAAAAGAAAAGAGAAAGAAGAAGACAATCTATTTTTTTTTCTTTTTTTCGTTTTTCGTTATCTAATCACATTAAAATGATAGAAAATGATTTGTTGGTAAGAGAGATTGTTAGGAAACGCCTTTTGAAATTAACGCGTCACGTAGTTAACATTTAAATCGATGTTAAAGTTTACGATAGGTAAAACCGCAGCGTGGTGAATGGGAAAAACGAAAATCTTGGTAGAACGACGAAGTAAGTCCTCGTAAAGAAGTTAAGTCACGACGTGTCCTGCACACGCACGATCATTAAGTCCATTAAGTCTTATCTTCGTGAAAGAGGGAGACGCCACTTTAAATACGGGCTTTAACGGGACAAACAGTACGGAGGGAAACGTGATGATGATATGCGTAAGCAAAAAAAGAGAAAAAAAATTTACCTATCTATAATTTCGGATACGATTAGAAAACTATCGAGATCTCTTTTATAAAAAATTTTATTGAACCTTCATATAGAATATAGAATTTTTCATATAGAATTTTTCAATCATATAGAATTTTTCAATTATAGAATTTTTCAATTATTATCAGGCTCGCGTGTAATAATAAATCGATGAACTCGATTGATCAATCCCAAACATTATTTAGTGGGATCTAATTTAAATTTTATTAGAGAGAGAGAGAGAGAGAGAGAGAAAGAGAGAAAAGTCAACATTTTAAATCAGCAACTTCTCGTTCTTATACTAAAATAAATAAATTATTACTTTTACTTTGTATAAATTTCAATCATATAAATTTCACTTTATTCGTACGCACTTTAACAAAGAATCAAGAAATATTATCAACAAATCGATCGTAAAATCCAATTGTAAGGATATTAATAGTTAAACAAAGATATTAATTCTGATCGGTAGAGTTTCTTCCTTTTTTTTTTTTTCTTTTTTATATGTCGTCATAGTAAAATAAAAGAAATAAGATCGTAATTTTTTCCATGGCATTCGTATGAATCTCTCTCTCTCTCTCTCTCTCTCTCTCTCTCTCTCTCTTTCGTTTTCTTTTCGTGTCTGGATTACAAACTTGAGTTTATCGGGTTGTCGCGTGGCACGAACAAAGAAGAACTCCGGTAGGGTCACGAACTTCTTAAAGGGGGTTCGAATATCTCGAAGGTAGGAAAATAAGGTATAAATACACTGGCGTACCGTTCAGGGACTCGACGGGTCGTCTTTAAGCTGGGCGAGACAAAACATTGTCCGCTCAGCGGGACACGATGTTTAAGGAGATGGGAATGGCCGTAGGATAAGGTGTGTGCTTCAAATTGATTTGTTGTAAGTGATACGCCACCCTCGGCGAACGAATGGCACAATAATTGGCTACATAAACAATGAACGATGAAACAATTTCTCATGTCCGCTCGTTTATATGCGGAAACTCACATACAAATCACGAACCTTTTACTTGCTATCTTCTTCTTCTTCTTCTTCTTCTTTTTTTTTCTTCTTATTTTTCGTCTTCTTATTCTCGTTATTGTTGCTCTTTGGTTCTTGCTTCTTCTGACCTGTTACACGGATTATCATCCACCGATATCGAATCGTTTCTAATAAAGTAGCGATTGCCCGCACGCGAGGGGAACCCGATGTTCTTTCTGACTCAATCAATTCTCTCTCTCTCTCTCTCTCTCTCTCTCTCTCTCTCTCTCTCTCTCTCTTTCTCTCTGATCATCTTCGGATCGAAATCGAATCATTAAGTCGAATCGTTAAACCACGGGACGAGATTTTGCGGTGATCGTATAAATTACACAAGATGTACCTATGTAATGTAATGTATGAAATCGTTCCTTTGAAATAGCATGGTATAGAAATCGATGATGATATGCGGTTTAGGTATCTTAATAAATCGAAATAATAGCGATAAAACATTTCTCACGATTGTTCTTCTTTTTTCTTTTCTGCTTCTTTTTCTTTTTTTTTTTTTTGAGGGGAGGGGGAGGGGAGACAATCGATTCATACGCGTTAATATTTAAACGTAACCTTTTGGATTAATAAATTTAATTTCGTTATTCTAATTTCGTATTATCAAAGTTTGATATTTTCAGCTTGGACTGATTATCAAAAGGAACGCATTGGTAACGTACATACATACGTACATATGTACATACGTGCAAGGTTGTCAGTAACGAAACCAGGTGTAGAACGAAATTGCGTGGCCAACCACAACCACCCAACGTTGGTATCTCGAATCTCGCAATTACTTTTCGTACACGATGCTGATCCGAGAAGTGGTTCTTTTAAAAAATACGGGAACAGAGATTTTTCGTATGCCAGCAATCTCGTCGGAGGATGTTCATCTTCTTTGGGCCAACTACAAAATACTTTTTAATTACCTTCTTTTTTTTATTTCACTTATCAATTAATCTTTAAAAAGCTTTATATATATATATATATATATATATATATATATATATATAAATCTTCTCTTTCTCTCTCTCTCTCTCTCTTTTTTCCTCTTTACTTTATTAGAGTATGTTGGCCATTTTCGATAAAAAAAATTCCGGCGATTATTCGAACGAACGAATTTCATGAAATCGAACGGCAAGGAAAACGTGATATTTTATTGGTCAGCGAAAAGTTTTGTGGGCCACCGATCGCGCGAGAAGTATACCGACTATTCACCGAACCAGCCACCACAATGAACATGTATCAAATTTATGGTGTACGGTTGAGGTACCGCATGGTTCCGCCCACTCACACTCACGAGCAACACTCTTGATTTATGTCTCTCGTAAAGCAGATTCTCGAGGCATACAGCCCTCACGAAAAGAGGAGAAAAAGGAAATATTAAAATTTCTTTCGCATTTTCTTCCTTGGACACCCCCTCTCCCATCACCACCATCACCACCCTTTTCTCCCACCACTACACCCTCCTAACCCAAAAGATAGAGAGAGAGAGAGAGAGAGAGAGAGAGAAAGAGAGAAAATTTAGCTCGACCAATGGGAAATATTTTTTTTCTTTTTTTAAATCGTCCACAACAATTCAAGCAAATTTTCCCGCGACAAGGGAATTTTTGTAAGAAATTAATTTTGCAAAGAAGAACAAAAGAAAAAAGGAAGAAAAATTTCTTTCCTTTTTCATCGTCCGTTCAAATTTCACTTTAAATCAAATACGGAAAGGGAAAGTAAGTAAATAAATAAGTATGTAAGTATGTGTGTGAGTACTTACCTAGTATTTTTGATGATCAGAAAAGTGAAAACCGGACGGCGAAAGAATAACTTTTACATAATCGAAACGCGTTAAATCCGAAAGTTCTCCCAATGAGTTTCTTCGCGATGAGAACTATTGGCTTTCCCATCGGCGAAAGCATATTTTCGTTTGACCCTTCGTCGAGACTGCTTTCGCACGCAATCCACTCGAGTTACGGCCGTTCAACAACGATCGCCGCTCTTTTATGTCGAAAATATGATTTACAGCTTTTCGTCGGCTCATTATTAGAAGAACAATTTGTTCCTAATGGCTCGTTAAACAAATGCACATTAAAACGTTTTATATTAACCAAACGATAAACATTGTACGTCCAAGTCAATAAATAATTAATAATCGAGAGGAAAAAAAAAAAAAGGAAAAAAAGAAAGAAAGAAAGAAAGAAAAAAAAAGAAAAATAATAATCCATTTAGTACAGCCGCATATATCGTTCGAATTTTAAACAAAAATGAAACAATCAATTTTTCTTCCTTTTCGTGTGTAATTTAGGTCGTAATTTTAATGCGAATTTCCTACAATTTTTTTTTGTTTCTCTCCCTTTTTTTTTTTTTTTTTTTTTTATATATTCTTTCCCCTTCCTCTTTTTACTCACTCATACGCGTAGTATCACTTGATGGGTTAATTTTCATCACGTCGGATCATTTTCTATGGGTGTAAATATATTTTCTTTTTTGCGAACTAGTTAAACGTTTTCATTATTCAATTATCATACTTATCGAGTTTCCCGATGTTATTGCGCGGCGAATGAGGTAATGCTCGGCAATAGGTAGACACGAATAGTGTTTAATTGACTGGAAAATTGAATGGCTCGTTGTGGTCATGGATAAAGAGGGTCATCGTACAAATAATAATAATAATAGTAATAATAATAATAATAATAATAATAATAATAATAATAATAATAATAATAATAATAATAATAATAATAATAATAACAATAACAATAATAATGATAATAATGATAATGATAATGATAATAAAAAAGAAAAGGAAAGGAAAAAAAAAAAGAAAAAGAAAAAGAAAAGACAAAATCTCTCATCGATGACCGAGCAACGATAATGCTCGTTAAATCGATTTAATCCCACGTAGCAGGTTCGATCAAATTGTCGAGATCGTACAATGCCTTGTGAGATTTTGTTGGACGATCGCAGACTCATCGTCCATGAGCATTGGGCCCTTTTCTTGGGGCCTGTCAAAATTCGACGCGTGAATACTTGCCCATTAGCATGAAATACATTACAGGGCCAGTTTATTTCTTATACGAAACAATTTATGAATACAACTAAACGCCATTGTAATTTATTCACTCGTAATAAATATTATAATATCGTAATTCTATCCGATATCATTTATTATGATTCTACAAAATTGCAATTGGAATTTGTACCTATTTATTTATATCAATTTACTACAATGTATAATATCGCGTGTAATTTTTAAATGAAATTATCTATGATTCCGTCCGATTGCATAGTATAATTATTAATGTAATGTGTTTAGTAATATTTCTCTGTTTCTCTCTCTCTCTCTCTCTTTTTCTATCTATCCATCTGTCTATCTTTGTCGAATAGATTGAGACGATATCATCCCCCCGTTGAACAATGGCCGCCCCCTCTTCGAGATGTATATCCCCTTTTCGAGAGTATCGATTTATCGTAAGATTTTCGAAGATCGTATCAAAGCAGTGGGTCGAGGGGTGGAGGGATAGAGATTGACCCATGACCCGAGAGTTATGACGCGAGTTTGATTCCTGAAATACTCGAGGGCACCCTGTAATCTCGAAGCGAGTCAAGGGCCCCACTCCACTCCCCTTCGACCAAGCCGGCGTATAGTAGATATCTATAATTTAAATCTCGCTCGGGCATAAGTGGCAGGAAATCATTGTAATTAATATGGCGTACATTGGAAGAGAGCAGCGGTTTCGAGCTCGTTTCTATATATATATATATATATATATATACGTTCATACATACATACGTACGTACATATATATATATATGTATGTAATATGTACATAAATACGTATCCGTATTTATCTATGTATTTATTATACGTTCATAGGAACGTACATATGTATATGTATGTGAGAATTAACGAATGAAATTTCGTTTCGTATGATCATTAAGTAGTAAGTTAAGAGGATGAAAGTACGTATGACTGCTAAGGGCTTCCTCCTTTTCGTCTCTTTCGAAAATCAACTTGCACGATTTATTATTAGAAAGTTGACGTCGTAAGAAAAAAAAAACGTCGCTTATCTCCGCTCGTGTATCTTTGTGAATAGGAATTATTCGATACGGTCGGGAATTCTTTTTTTTTTTTTTTTGGATTTAAACGATTTCAATTCCCTTCCTTTTTCTGTTCCTTTTCCTTTCTCTCTCTCTTTTTTTTTCTTTTATTTTTTTTTTTCTTTAACCTTTTTTTCTAAGTCACGCTTCTCGCAATCATTGAAATTCTTATAGCAGTCATTGCAATTTCGATCGGACGAGAAATGAAGAAACGATTCGAAGGAAATTGTTTTTCCACGCATTCGTTTTTAAATGGCGCTTGCCAATCGATATAAACAATCATTCGTTCGTTCGTTCGTAACTTCAATAACGAGGATCGATCGGATGCCTTTTTTATTTTTTTATTTTCTTTTTCTTTTTCTTTTTCTTTTCTTTTTTTTTATATAAAAAGCATCGATCGAGAAATACACGTCGAATGAAAGTGGCCGTTCGTATTTCATTTTGCTCTTGGTTTTTATTTTCCCCTTCCCTCCGTCCTTTCCTTTTTTTCCTTTTTTCCTTTACACAGTGACGGACTAACTAGATTCTTACGTTTTTCTATAAAATGCAGTGTCTTTAATAGCCAATACATTCCGTAATGCGAGGCCAAGGTAAATCTTAGAAACACATCGTACATAAAAGCCTCGGTATATGCCTTTAAGGTATCTATAAATATCTATCACTAGGGTGTTCATTCTAGGGCCGTCCCTAAGGTCCTCAAACGGGAAATAATCGAGCGTGTTACTTTTTAGCACCGAAAAGAAAATCATCTAAGATAGTCATACTTTTCCCATGGAATGTGACTTCTTAGACAAGTTTCATTAAATTAACGATCTATGCGATTACCCTGGCTGCTCTTGGCTTATGAAACTCAGCGGGATAGAGAAAACGGATTCGGATTCCAATCGTCAATTAAGTCCTTGCCGGTTTCCTTGATTCAAGAAATGTCAACGTTCGATTATTAAGACATCGTTTAGAAAAGAAATATTTCACTGAACGTTCATCCATTTTTATCTCCTTTCTGTTTCAATTGAATCATAGCAATTGATAGAGGCGTTGCTAATAATTGGTAAAAAAAAACAAAACAAGACCAAAAAGAAAAAAAAGACAGAAAGAAAACAAGGAGAGCGGCGGCTGGAACAAGGGTGGGGGAGAAATGAATGGGACCAAAAAGAAATGAAAAGAATTCGTAAAACTTTAGTCATTTCATGTTTCATTGAAATATTCACAATATTTAATACTATAAATTGTATTATTAAAATATTATTGGAACGTTATTATTGCCGTATAAATATTATTGCAATATTAACTATCAGGAAAATATCAATTACCTGCGTATTAATTTTTTTCTTCCACTCTTCTCGACCCGCCCCATCCCACTCCACCCCACCTCCCCCATACCCGTCGCCTCCATCTCTCACTCGCTTTACGCTTGTTTCACGTGCCGAAATATCGTAGCGCCTTAGGGCTCTTTTAGTCGAGGGTGGACTTAATAAACCGAATGGACCACACGCATTTCGACATCACGTACCTGTCCAAAAGAGATTATTTGACTGCCATTTATAGCAAAACCATGAAGATTGAAATTTAACGGGGCCAACCTCGTCCTCGTGATAGACCATGAAACATTTTACCAATTTAGACAGGTACGATGTCGTCGTAAGAAAAGTTATTGTACTACCCACGGAGGAGAGGCTAACTTCCTAGGAAGCGGGACTAAAGTATCCGGGAGCGGGGCTAACTACATAGGAGGCTGAGCTAACTACCCAGGGGGCTGAGCTAAAGTATCTAGGAGGCGGGGCTAAAGTACCTAAGGGGTGGGGCTAAAGTAACTATGAGGCGGAGTTAACTACATAGGAGGCTGGGCTAACTACCCAGGGCGCGGGGCTAACTACCTAGGGGGCGGGGCCAAAGTACCTAGGGGGCGGGGCCAAAGTACCTAGGAGGCGGGGCTAACTACCTAGGAGGCGGGGCCAAAGTACCTAGGGGGCGGGGCTAACTACCTAGGGGGCGGGGCCAAAGTACCTAGGAGGCGGGGCTAACTGTCCTGGGGGGCGGGGCCAAAGTACCTAGGAGGCGGGGCTAACTGTCCTGGGGGCGGGGCTGTCTGCGCAGGTGGGAGGTGTGACTGCGCAGGTACTATCTGCGCAGTGGCTTACTGCGCAGATGGGAGGAGTGACTGCGCAGGTACTATCTGCGCAGTGGCTTACTGCGCAGATGGGAGGAGTGACTGCGCAGGTACTATCTGCGCAGTGGCTTACTGCGCAGGTGGGAGGAGTGACTGCGCAGGTACTATCTGCGCAGTGGCTTACTGCGCAGGTGGGAGGAGTGACTACGCAGGGTCTATCTGCGCAGAGTCTAACTGCGCAGAGGGATGGGCTAAATGCGCAGAGAAGTGGCTAAGTCGGAAGTAGGCATGGCAAAACAAATAGTGAGTGGGACTAACTAGAGAAATCGTGTATGGCCAGGGAACAAATTAAAGGCGTGGGTATCTAGCGTGGGTAACTATTGTTTTAACGAAGCATCTTGCAATTGTTCTTTCCTTCATCTTTCTATCTCTCTCTCTCTCTCTCTCTCCTTCTCTCTACGTACGTAACCGTATTCATCGAAATTTGATTAAAATGTTAACACGATCGGTGCTTAACGGTAATTTGCAATTTCGTTTTCATTAAAATATCCTATAACTATAAAATTGCGGATAAAATTGAAATATTGCTCACATCAAAAAAGAATTATAAAAAAAAAAGAAAGAAAGAAAGAAAAAGAAAGAAGTAGAAAAATTGCACGAGGTGAGGAGGGGGGGATTCAGCGAGCGAAGAGAAAAGGAGAAAAAGAAAAAAAAAGAAAGAAAGGAAGGAAGAAAAGAAAAATGAAAAAAAATAAAACGAAACGAAAGGATTCAAAAAAAAAGAAAAAGCTAAAAAGCAAAAGAGAAACAAAACGAAGCATGAAGGAAGAAGGAGGATGAAAAGAGAATTGGATCACTGGATCCTCTCAGCAAGTTTTGTGGTCCCGATCGTCGCGAGTAAGACCCTTTGAAGAGGTTTCGGAGTTTATGCGTGCCTGTTTACCACCCGGTAAATGTTATGCCCGAGTCATAACGTATATCTTGGAGGGCCCTGAGTCCCGTACGGGACGACCATTAGCCGCATTCAATCACCATTACACGCTCGCGCGCTTTCTGCGCCTGCTTGCCCCTTAAATCCTTGCCTCCATGCCGACAAAAATATCGCTGAGCGAACGAACGAACGAACGAACGAACGAACGAATGAGCGAACGATGCTTGTGATGTTAACCACATAAGCTATGCTCCTTTGTGCTAGCTGTACGTGAGAATCGACATTTCGTTTCGTCGAGGATCGACTACCTTTCTTTTCTCTTTGCTTTTTTCGCTATTGGTGACCTCGAACGATTTTTCTCTTTCTTTTCTTTTCTTTTTTCTTTTTTAATTTTTTTTTTCACGCTCATGAATATATTAAAATTCGTAATAAGTAGTTACTAACACGGATGATCATATAGTTGGGATTTCGAATAGATCCTGTTCTTTTTTCTTCTTTCTTTCTTTCTTTATACATATATATATATATATATATATATATATATATATATATATATATATATATATACATATTTTCGTAACACAATTATCGACAATCATGTTGCTTTAAAAGTACGAATAATAGTCCTTCGGAAAAACTTATTGTCATCATAAAAGTTTATCGTTCTTTCCCTGACAATTTGTAATTATCATTTTGACGGGAAAAAAAATTGTTTTATTTAATATACAAGAACATGATATTGGACCCCCATTGGAAATGGAAGGAGGCCTTCGAACTCTTCGAACAGAACGATTTAATTCGCGATCGATCGTGCAGTGAGCAGAAATGAGATGCAGAGTCTGCATCAAGAAAGACAGAGAGAGAGAGAGAGAGAGAGAGAGAGCCTGCCGGTTACACCAACGGGCAGACCATCATTGAAGTATTTCGGACGGGTGGGCCCGCCGGATTCCCGAGCTTCTTTCTCGGAGAAGCCCTCGGGGCCTTCGTGGTTCCCAGGAGTGTCAGAGGTCGCAAGGCCCTCCTCCACCTTATTCCCTTTCTCTCCCACCCTCACTACTCGCCACAGCCCTTCTTACCCATCGCCACTCTCACGAACCATTCGAGCAACATGTGCAATTCTCTTTTCTGATGCTCTCTCTCTCTCTCTCTCTCTCTCTCTCTCTCTCTCTCTCTCTCTACCGAGTTATGACTTATTATTTTATTTATCAATTAATTATTCATCTTTCGAAAATATTTAAACGCTCTGACATATATGCAATTTTGTAACTTTATTAAGATAGAAAAAAAAGAAATGTAGAAAGAAAAGGATTCTTTGTTAGAAAAATAAAAATCGTTCTAACTATTGTTAACCCAGATTCAAAATATATATATATATATATAAAAGAAAGAAAAAGAAAGTGATAAGAGATACTTCTCTTACATCGTGTCGTGCATATTATTGTTATATAAAATATCTCCGAGTTATTGCGTAAGGGATTGGCAGATAAATTACGGGTCGACCTTTGACACGAACGGATAATGGTGGAAAAGGGAGAAAGATCGGTCTTGGAAAGTACGATCTCGTGGTCAGCCCTTCTTCCTCTCCTCTTCTTCTTCTTCTTCTTTTCTTCTTCTTCTTCTTCTTCTTCTTCTTCTTCTTCTTCTTCTTCTTCTGCTTCTTCTTCTTCGTGTAGGTACACGTCTCTCGATACCCAAGAGTTAGGAGGCACAGTTATTACGATTGGCCGGGTCGTTTTCGCGGGAAGCATGGACCAATCGAAGCAACGCGAAGGATCCAGCCTCTCTTCTCTTTCTCTTCTCATCTTTCTTACTCTTATTCGTTCGTCTCTCCTAGAGTACTTGCTGCGAACGAGCATGCTCCCGCCTTTAGTCTAGTCAGAGAGCTGCACCTGTGAGATAAGCCGTAGTAGTACACTTGTATCATCTCACATAATCTCGGCGAAGCTTATGAATTAATCTTCGATTCGTTTTGCGAAATTGACGGCAATAAAATAAAAAAGGAAAACAAATACAAAAAAAAAAAACAAAAACAACAACAACGACAATAACAACAATTCCGCGTCGATGCTTTTTCCCCAAATACGAAATTGTTTCGCGCGAAGTACATGTGTCGGATGGATCTCATTTAATTGATTGAATGTTTCCTTAAGAGAAAAAAAAAAAAAAGAAAAAATAATAAAAACCAGACATAAATAAATAAATAAAATAATGTAAAAAAATAAAAAGAAACATAACGATGAAGTAAATTGTCGCGAAAAAATGTTCCGTATAAACGAGCGAGAATACGAAATTACATAAATAAATAAATAAATAAATAAACAAACAATCAAGATTTTATTTGTCAAACGTGCCGATGTGTATGTGCAAGCGTGTATATTATAAAAGTGTGTTTCATCGTGCTTTAATGAATGATATAAACCAAATGAAAATATTCGATGCAACGTGAACGCTACCAGATAAGAGAAACGTGTCTTTCTACTCGTTAACTCCAAAGGGACAACCAACTGTCATATGTCCATAAGTCATTAATCAAGTGGTAACGGTGATTATCCGTTAAATGTTAATGAGTTTCCAAGAGATGCTCGTACGTTCAACAAGATCATTGATCATCGGACGAAAGAACTAGAAGCGCCATTCCCCAGGTAACCTTCTTTTTACGTGAAACGTTGATTTAGATGTTTGCCAGTGAAACGCGTAAGGAAATCGTCGATACTCGCGAGATCTCTAACGTTTGAACGATCAGAAAACACGTTTCGCGAATAAAATGGATTCTATTATCTCGAGCGTTAAAAAATTTGATCGTTTTGATCTTCCTTTTCTTTTAATCAAAAGAAAAAAAAACATAAAACAAAAAAGAAACAAAAAAAAAATTCTACCAAATACTACCGTCAATTTGCAAAAAACAAAATACATGTAAATATATATATATATATATAGTCGTCTTCTAGAAACAAAAAAAAAGGATAAAACAACTACTGCGAATTAAAAAAAAAAGTTACGATCTAATCAGATTTTAGCTATCACCATCCTTCATGTTTTTGTTCAATGACTCCTCTTCCACAAATAGTTCTTGATATTTACCATAAGAGGAAAGTAGTTGAGGATCATGGTGATCTTACGGTAGCACGTGGAAGGTTTGCACGTGCGTGCAAAGCGTTATACCCACTGCTGTCTCTCGCATACATATGTACACTGTGCACTTAGTATGATCTCCCTTTAGCGCCCAACCAAACGACAGGAAGTTCGAACTCGGTACGCTCGTAATTCTTCTACGGAACCTGTGTCAAATTGGCGTCGATTATGTTTTATGGTAGCGCGAAATACATGAGAAACGTCTAACCCTAACACGGAAGTTCTTGAAATTTTTTGTTTTTCCTTTTTTAAAAGAATATCTCATTTTTGAAAATTTATCATAATCCCATCACGAAACCCAACGTATATCTCGACAATCCTTTTGTAAATTTTAACGCAACGCTCCTATCGCGATTTCCGATCTACGAAAAAAACAAAAAAAATAAAAAATAAAAACTAAATGAAAAGAAAAGAAAGAAAGAGAGTGGGAGAATCAATGACGTCGCAAAATTTACGAGTGAAAAAATTTCAATAATAATTAAAATTTCTTTCGGACTTTTTTTTCTTTTCGATACAACATAATTCGATACAACAATTGGAAACCTATTCCCCATAAAAATGAATCCAAGTATATACATATATATACATTCTGTTTATAATTGAACGATCGTTTCAAAAGAAGTCATCAAAAATTGATAAATTTTCTCGTCTTTTAAAAGTCCTGGTGTCATCGTTACTTTCTTCTTTTCTCTCTCACTCTCTCTCTCTTTTTCTTTTCTTTTCTCTTCTTCGTTTTACTTTCCCGTAAGATGCCCCTACGGGCATTCCATGAAGCGAGTAAACGAGTAAATTTGTAGGTAGAATGGTTGCCTCCAATACACGATCAAATCCCATAAGTCACGAACTCGAATACTGTGTTTAACCTGCGAGCCCATCTTCGTCCATTATCCTTTGCGTTTGGCTGCGATGAACACCGCGTATCTTAAATATTTCGCCAACACTCACGCCCTTTCTTTCTCTTCTCCACAACCCACCCCCACCCCCACCCTAACCCCTCACTCACTCTCTGTCTGTTTCTCTCTCTCTCTCTCTCTTTCTCTCTCTCTCTTTTTTCTTCTGTACTGAGCCAATATTATCCCTTGGGATGCCAACGGATCGGTACTTGGGCCGAGGGATAAAGTAATTGGCCATTATTTTGTCGACTTTGACGAATTTGCTTGTTGGATATGATAGCAGCCTTTACTTCTTCCTCATTTATAAATCTTAACGTTTATATGCCAGATTGTTACATTTATTAAGTTATCTTCATTTAATATCGATATTGTTGTATATAATGATACTACAAATATACGATCCAATCGGATTTCGATGATCCTCATCTTTCATTTTTTATTTCTTTTCTTTTTTTTTTTTTATTTTATTTTGTTTCGAGAAGGAGGAGAAGGAGAAGGAGATGGAGGAGGAGGAGGAGGAGGAAGGGGTGAGGGGAAAGGCGGGCGGGCGAATGACTACTCTCCTCTCTCGTAATTTAAAATCGAGATTGAAAATCATAAAAATTATATGACAAATGTAATATATATCTATATATATATATATATATATATATATATATATATATATATATATATATATATACATCGAACGATCGAAATGAATAATTCTTTATATTACATCTTTTAGATACTTTAATAGATTGGAATAATGAACTCAATAACTGTATATGAACCTATTAATCTTATCCATATGTGTCTATCTATCGATAGATCAAAGGACCGAGATTTTCCCTTATACAACATCTCTGTGTATCTTTGACCGACGATACGGCATCATCATCGATCATCTATCTCTTTTGACATCATTTCTTTATTTATTATTTCCTTTTTTGTCGTTGTCGTTGTTGTTGTCGTTATTATTATTATTTTTTTCTTAATTTCTTGTCTGTTTTTTTTTTGTTTTCCTTTTTTTTTCTATGTTTCTTTTTTTTTTTCTTTCGCAAACGAGTTACTCTGTGCTACCAGATCGAAATTAATAACCGTCCAATGAAGATCGGGATGAGATTCTATCCGGATCGTGATATGTATTGCACAGGAAATCCTGTCTCCGTAAGAGGAGATCAGTACGTTGTAGAATTATACGGTTTATGTTGAAGAAAGACAAACTTATATGAGAGATAGATAAAGAGAGAGAGAGAGAGAGAGAGAGAGAGAGAGAAAGAGAGAGAGAGAGAGAGTGAGTGAAAGAGACAAGAAACGTAAAGATAAAAAGCAGTAGCGACGAGTTTTGTTAGCCACGCTTCGATCAATGTGTAAGACGTTAAACAGCTGCCAGGATCTATGAACGATACTGATGATTCTAATTAAACTTGACTCGATTGAGTCCGCTCGTATTAATTAACGTCATCACGTTCTGCCACGTGTACATGTTTCGAACGTATAGATTTAGACTGAAACACTCGTAATGTAATTATAATACACAGATAATCGATACATTTTTATGAGTTTTCATACTCATCGATACTCGATAAATGACTCGGACTATTATCGTGTCAAAATGATCCTGTCGAGTAATACGATTATCGTCATTTTTATTAATTTTATTTCTTTCTTTTTTTTTTCTTTATTTATTTTATTTATTCAATCGTTTCTTTTTTTTTTTTTTTCTTAATATATAATAATATAAACGAAAACGTCAATGGTAAATCGATATTGACTTCACATTATTTCGATATTATTTTATAGGAGACTTGAAGAGGCGACACTCCTGGAACAGCGAAGCGGATTATCAATCTGTGGAAACAGGAGCCGAAACAGTTTCCGGTGAGGAAGGTGACATTTCGTCTTCTGAAAACGACGATAGGATATCCTACAAGGTATATTATTTATTTCATTCAAAAAATTATAAATAATCCTTTGCAGAATGATAAATTGTCATAAGTCGATAATACTCAACGAATGTCCGGTAAGGAAGGAGTGTATTTGTGGGACGCGATAAAAAGATGTGATTAAGGACGATGGGGGGAAAAAGAAAGGGTATTTAGATGGTGGTTGGGATTGGAGGGAAGGAGTTGAAGTTATGGGTAAAGAGCAAAGGGCCAAACCTAACCAAAAATTACATTTGACGTATGTTATGAGTCGATCGTTTCGAAACGAAGAAGGATGTATAACGGCCGCGACTTGCAACGGTGCATTTCCTTTTACTACTGCAGCCAGACTGAAACGTGGACCGTAAAACCTGAATACTGCAGCCGCGTTTTAACGATGACCGCCGAAGCCACCACCGTAGAAATCATCCTCGTCGTTCTTCCTTCCCAGAGTTGACCGTCGAATGATCGTCGAAAAACATTTTCACTTCCATAATATACATATGGGTACGCGTACGAATTCCATAAGAAAAAAAAAGACAAAAAGAGATAAATAAAAATAGGAAAAAAATTTAATCGAATTAAAAAATTGCGAACGTTTTATCGTATATTCAATAAAAGAGAACGGATGGATGGGGAGGAGGGGGTATTTATAGATAATGGGGTATCGACTAATAATTACTACTTTTCGAGAGATTTATATTGTTTCTTAAAAAAAAAAAAAAAAAAAAAAAAAAAAAGAAAAGAAAAATTAGCCTAAAACATTTCAAAAAGTAATAATTGATTTGTAAAATAATTAACCAACGTATATTTGTATGAGAAAATTTTTGCCGAGATAAAATAAAAATTGATACTCGTCGTAATTTTTCCTTTCGTCGCAATATTTCATACAAAGATTTTTGATCTCGCGAAATGAAATTTGAGTTAGTTACCAAAGAGTCTAATTTAAGGTTCACCCTTATTTCTCCTTACTTTGAAACCGGCATACATGGGATATGTATGGACGTAAGTCATGTTGTAGAAGTAAAACCACGGGCAAAGAAAATCGTCGAAAGAAACCACCAGGAATATTCCTTTGGGATATTTTTAGACGACGTAACGAGCGCGTACGTACGCCATTTATGCTCTGTTCGTTCGTTTCTTCGTTCGTTTTCCTCCATCATCCCCCACCCTTTTCCCTTCTTCCTCTTTACTCACCCAACAATCGCAGCCTATTCTTGGTTACGATTCGTTCGGGTGAGTTTTAAACTATTTGAAAATTGCACCTATCATACGATCGGTATAACATTACAATTTTTCCAAGAGTATAATAATAAAAATAAAAAAAAAAAAATAATAATAATAATAATAATAATAAGAATAATAATAATTCAATGAATCAGTTTGATTATCACATTATATTTTACTTTTTAATTATATCATTTTAGATAATAAATAAAGATTAGAGTTAGGGTCATAAAAGAATTGCAATGAAATTTAGAGTGATACAAATTTTTTGTATAAATATATATATATATATATATATATATATATATATATATATATATATAAATTATATATATATATATATATATATATAATTATAATATATATATATATATAAATATATATATATATATATATATATATATTATAATTAATTTTATAGATCTTTATGATCAATCTTCTGATTTAATAATAAATCGATAAATAATTATCTAAACTTGACTATATATTTATATTATAATGACGTGTTCGGATGTATAACGGGAAATATCGACGAAATAAAGATAGATAGATAGCAACTAGTGCATTGTAACGGTTTGAAACGTTCTCTACTGTTAATTTACGTTGAAGTAAATGTGTTAATCTGTAAAATAATAAATAAAATATAACGTACGTCAGTTGGTCTGACCTATGATAATTCGCAGATAATCTTAATTCTCTACGCTTAATAGTATTTATCTCTTATACGTATGTATGTTCCTTTCTATACTAACTCTTTTTCCAAGCTCTAAATCAAATTCGTGCGACCGGGCTTACGATCGTTAATTGCTGGATGTAACAGCGCCCGCGCGCACATTTTATGGCACCGGAAAATCAGTCTTGGCTTTACCGTTAAGTTTATGCGACTCGCCTATAAGAACGCATACGCCAAAGAGCATAAACGCGTAAACTGACTCGTTTTAAACATCTTCCTTTCTCTCTCTCTCTCTCTCCCTCCCTCTCTCTCTCTCTCTCTCTCTCCCTGTTTTTCTTTTTCTCTCTCTCTCTTGGACCAGCTTTCATTATTTTTTTTACGAGCTCGCAAAACGTTCATCATTTTGTTCCTTAGAAAAATTACAATTTCTTTATTTTTTACTTTTGTTATTTTTTTTTCTTTTTCTTTATCTTTCTTTCTTTCTTCCTTTTTTTTTTCTTTTTAGTTCAAATCGACAATCGTCTTCTTTCTTTTCATGGTTTAAAAAAAAAAAAAAAAAAAAATAATAAGAGTCGAGTATAAAACCTTCTTCGAGAGGGAGGGTGAGAGAGAGAGAGAGAGAGAAAGAGAGCGAAAGAAAAGGAAAGGGTGTAATTCTTCAGCTTGGAAATCTCTTGAAAGGGTCAGAAGAGTTAAACGCTCTGGGAAAAAGATTTACGGATCACGAACATATGGAGAAGAGCAGACAGAGAGATAGAGATAGAGAGAGAGAGAGAGAGAGAGAGAGAGAGAGAGAGAAATGAGGGGGAGGAATTAAATTACAGTAAATTTCAAGCTTTAATCCGATCTTCCCTTTAACTCGATTGACGTTGCAATTTGAGATTTATTTCGATCGTAACGACGACAACAAAAATTGTAACACTTTCTCTCTCTCTCTCTCTCTCTCTCTCTCTCTCTCTCTCTCTCTCTCTCTCTCTCTCTCTCTCTCTCTCTCTCTCTCTCTCTCTCTCTCTCTCTGTGTGTGTGTCTCTCTCTCTCTCTTAGAAGAAGAAGAAAAATTTCTATGAAAAAGTTCGATTGTAAAGAAAAAGCGTGCAGTAGTTTAAAAAAAAAAAAAAAGAAAAAAAAAAAAGAAAAAGAAGAAGAAAAAAAAGGAAAAAAGAAAGAATTTTTTTTTTTATAAATCGTTTGCTTTTCGCTCACCTTGGAATTATTTCGGATTCGTTTTAAGAGGGAATAAGAGAAAGAAAAAGATAAAAAAGGAAAAAAGAAAACAAAAAACAAAAAGAAAGAAAAAGAAAAAAGAACATGGCCGAGAGATGATGAGGGACGAAGAATAACGAGGACATTAAAATCGATATCGTTTGGATCGAAGAGCCTCGAGCACTTTCTTGAGCATATTTCAATAACGGACCGAACGAGATCCTTTTTCGCATGATTCATACTATGCTCCATTATGATGCATTAGCACAGAGTTATTACGAATGCTCGTGACAGTCATTGATGGCCCTTGACGGGACCGGTAGGACCAAATATAAAAGAGAATTGAGAACGTTCAACTCATCAACGAATTCGTGTCTGCAAGATGGCGAAAGTTCTTCACGGTCATTACAACTGCAATTTGTCAGAACGCTTTTAAAAAGTATATCAGTGACGATAACGATTTGGCAGCCTCAAGAATAAGAGAGAGAGAGAGAGAGAGAGAAGAATACTGATCGATACGAATATCACTTGTGAAATAGCAGGAAATTGCAATTGACGGCAATGCTCGTACGAAACATTTCTTTCAATATTTTGACTCGACCAAATATCACAATATATCTTATCGTCGTATCTCTCGATCTTATCTTATTTAATCAGACCAAAAAAAAAAAAAATAAAAAGAAGGGGAAAAGAAAAAAAACACATAAGAATGAGAAAAACGTCGAAAGATAATGATCGACTAGAAAATTACAAGTTGAACTTAAAGAAAAAAAAAAAAAAAAAAAAAAAAAAGAAAGAAAGAAAAAGAAGGACGGACACAAAAAAAAAGAAATAAACAACATGGAGAGGAAGGAAAAAATGCTTCGCCTGCGCGATACTTCCTTCGATATTTTTTTTTTTTTTGCAAAGAGAAAAGAAAAACAAAAAATTTCAAAATACAATGAAAACATTGTGATAAGCGATGATGATCGTAAAAACGAAGTATATTTACATAAGTATAATTGGAAAAAATAAATATTATTCTCAAGTTATTGACCCAAGAACATTTCTCTCAGGGATAAACACGAGATAGCCTAATTTTACGATTTGTATGATAGAATGAGGGAAAAAGAGAAAAAAAGGGAAAAAATATCTTGAGGAGTAGAAGCAAAATCAATTCGATTATTTTAAAATCGCTTATGCAGAAGAAACAAAAAAGAAAGGATTACAAAAGCAATGAAATCTGTATTATTGTCGATATATAAAAAATCGAACGAAAAATATTGTAGAAATATTATAATACAGATGACACTTTTCCGGATGACAAAGTCCATGAGCATTTAATGTTCGTACAAGTTCCAAGATCGTTCAAATGAGAAAAAGCGAATGGTGGACCCCATTCTTCCTACCCTTTTTCACCTTCTGGCCGTACTCTTTCGAGTTTCACGTTCCACGGAAATTGATACGCGCGTACGAACGCGCGTTGAGATAAGATCGGTCAGACCTTGAAGCGAGAAGCTAAACTAATGCCTCGTGCACAGTGGCGCACGAGATAGATATCTTGAGAATTTCATTAGCATGATCCGAGTTTGCCAGGCTCCTCTTCTTCTTGTGAACCTTTTCTATATACATGTGTACGTACGTACGTATACGTATGTGCGTCTGTATGTGCGTATGTGTGTCTGTGTGTGTTTCTTTCTCTTTTTCTTGCACCTATCTCTTTCTCTGTCTTTTTAACTTGTCACCTGAGGCTCTCCATCGCCTCCTGTTGTTATATCCTTCCTATTTATTTTCCTTTTATTTCTTTTTTTCTTCTTTTTTTTTTTTTTCTTTTCTTACTAATCCCAATCGCAAAAAGGTTATTTAAATGATAAGCATTTAATTCGCATAAGAAATTATTTATTATTATATCGAACTGTCTTTAAAGCGTACATGCTAACGTGATTTATTCTAATGAATAATAAAATTCGATCATTTCGATCGGTATTCTCCAATGATCTATTCCAACTAATATGTATATATAGAAATATATATATTAATATTTGAATAATCGTTACGAAAAAAAAAAAAAAGTAAATAAATAAAGAAAACAAAAATAAGATAATAAAAAAAAGAAAAAGAACGTTCAATCTCTTTTTTTTTTTTCGATCGGCTATCGCGAATTTGATAAAAACGAAATCTTACGAATTATCATGGGAAAAATTTCCAACTTGGCGATTCCAACCTTATTACGTAAGGGTAATATCATAAACTATTTCACGTGTAGAGGAGCTCAAAGCGAGATCCTATGAATTATTACGCCATTAGCGTATGTAATCGTATCCCGAGGAAAATTATACAGCAATTTGTCTCAGGTTGATCGAATCTGTCGAGGAATTTTCTTCTTCTTCTTCTTCTTCTTCTTCTTCTTCTTCACTTTTTTTTCCTTCTCTCTCTCTCTCTCTCTCTCTCTCTCTCTCTCTCTTTCTTTCTTTTCTCACAAGGAAAACGCCTGAAGGAGATAGAAACTCGAAGTACTTCGAAGCTATAAATATATAAAAGCCGACAAGGAAAAATTCTGAATCCGAATTAAAACGTTCTTCCTCCTATGTCAATCAAAAAAAAAAAAAAAGAAGAAGAAGAAAAAAAAGAAAAGAAAAAAATATCAATATTCCATAATTGCAACTTGATTCCGATCAATTTCTGATTTATCGCACATTCGACACATCATAAAACGTGATCATCGGTTATCGAATCTACGCTGAATTTAAATTCAAATTATTTATTAAATAAATATCATTATCTGACTGATTTCATTGAAATCTTTAAGATTATCTTACACATATATATATATATATGTGTGTGTGTGTGTGTGTGTGTGTATGCATATGCGTGCATATATTTTTTTTCTTGGAAAGACTTTCTATTTGATGAAATTTAATGAAAAAACGTCGTATTCAATAAATTGTATTTTATAAAAAGTCACCTTGAGAACATACATATTTATCGTATACTTTGATCGTCCTCGTGATCAGACATATTCGAGGACACTTGAGAAAGTGTTCAAAGAATGATTTCATTGTTCAAAGTCGTCAGAGAATTATTCTATATATACATATACATACATATATACATAGATATACAATATATATATGTATATATATTGTATATAATTTTTGTTAAGAATTTTTAATTTTAAAATTAATGGAAATATGTCATTGAATTCAAATTTATAAAAATTTATCTCTTTAGAACGTGACATATTCGAGAATACTTGAGATAATATTCAAAAGATAAGAAAATTGTTTGAGAAATAGTTCTTCTCTCGTCATATAATTTCAAATATATATATATATATGTGCATGTGTGTATGTGTGTGTGTATGTTTATTTAAACAAGTTACGCAATAGTACGATAACGACGATAATAAATTTTTATTAAAATTTTCTTAACGTTGATTCAACTTAAAGGAAATAGAAATAATTCGATTTCTTGTTTATAGTCCGTAACTAATATTCCTCTATCCATTAAATATTCTCATCACTAAGATTAGATATTAAATGATCAATGAAATTTCACGGAAAGGAAATTTCCGGTATTTCTAAAACGATTTATTGCTAAAAAAAATACATTCTATTGGTCACCGAACGAATCCCGTGATCACGGAAGTGCAATTTACTTACTTTACGGGAACGATTTCTATCGGATAGTATGCCATAGAACGTTCCATGGAGAACGAGACCATCCAAGAATTCCCCATTGGAGTTTAACACGCACCCATGGACAAGAAGAAAATCGTTTCCTATAATTTTTGTTCTTCTATAGATTTAAAACTACCGATAACATTAACATATATAACGATTCCATTCGTATCGAGAATGAAGAAACATATCTCCGTTAAGATAAATTTCAATTTAGTTTCAACGATTTTATATTAAAAAAAAAAAAAAAAAAAAGAAAAAAAAAGAGAAAGAAATTACTATTATCACTATTATTATTTCCTTGTTATTATTTTTATCGTACATTACATTCTTTTATTATCCGATTAATTAATTTCATCGATTGTGAGATGAAATTTATCTTCAATGAAGTACAACAAATATCAATAATGATCAGACGAGAAATAATTATATGCATATATATATATATTAATTTGAGAATTTATTGAGAAATATTTGATACTTATCTAAAGGAATTATTTTTGGGTTTTTCTTTTTTTTCTAATAGATGAGTCATTTAATTGCAATTTTTATTATTTCACCTTAGACGTGTACGAATGGATACAGTTATTGTATTGTATGCATAAAAATTATTTTGATTTATAATGATTGAAGTCAACATAAAGCATAGTTTCGTCATGGCATATGTTCGTTTGATAATTCAATTAATGTCAAATGAAGATATCGTCTTTAACAAATGATTCTCGAAAGTCTCATTATGTCGAACAAAATAAAGAAAAGCTTGAAATATCCATGATTGTCGTGGCACTTAGTTGATGACTTTTCAACGACAAAGGAAAGCAAGCAAGTCGTTAAGGTATATATCGTCAAATTTTAAAAGTGTATAAAAATAGAAAGAAAAAAAAAAATATATATATATATATATATTTATAAAAATTAGTATAACCAATCATTAAGTAAAAAGAAAAAAAAATACACATACATACGTACATACATACACACACACACATATGTATATATATTTTTCTTTCAAGAAAGAAACGTGTCCAACTTCGGTGAGAGTATTTCATACATGACATAATGAGTCCAACCGTGCCTGGAAGACTCAAGTATAATCTTACGATTTCGTGTACCACGAAAAAATCCGAGATGATTGCCATTCTCTCTCGCTCTCTCTCTTTCCGTCTCTTTCTCTCTCGTGTACGAAGACATTTCCTATATTTCTTGCACGGATCTCTTGAATTTAATAATTCTTGGAAAAACATTCTCGTGTATCTCTCGTTCGTGGAAACTATCTTCGTCCTCATGGGAAGAAGAAAAATAATCTCATTTTTTTTTTTTTTCGAAATTGCAACGACTTCTCCTTATTGGAATCTCAATAAGATTGTATATACGCAATTTACAACGAAATATAATGAAACGTCAATAAAATTAAACGATCTTGTCGTCGGATAATAATAATAATAATAAATGAAATTGTAATGTAATTATCTTGGCTATCGATTAAAAGAAAAGAAAAAAAAAAAAAAAAAAGTAAAACAAGAAAAAAAAAAATAAGTGCAAATTTCTTCATCGGCTCTCTGCATTTATCGCAGGAAAATGGCTGTTCGATGCAGACGGTGGACTTGGTGGCGAATTGTCCACTTCCGGTGGTGACAGGATCCTCAAGGTCGCCATCGCCATCAAGGTCGTCGACACCCACGACGCCCTTGACACCCGTTGCATCGACGAGGAGCATGGGGCAACGGCCAAGTACACTTTTGCGTCCGAAGATCTCTTTGACTTGGGTCCTCCGTGGTCAACAACAACAACAACAACAACAACCACAACAACAACAACCGCAACAACAACAATCGCAACAACAACAATCACAGCAACAACAACCGCAACAACAACAACAATCACAGCAACAACAACAATCTGGAAATACTGGAAATACTGGAAATGGAAATCATTCAGTTTCCAACACTACGGGTTTGTATTTGATACTTTTGGTCTTTCTTTTCATTGATTTTTTTTTTCCTTTTGTTTTTCCGATCAAACAATTTGCAATTTCCGCAGGAACAAACGTTCATCGTGATACACTTTCCCATGAAAGCAGAGAGGTGTCCTCTAGAAGAAGCATCAAAAGTGATAAAGAAAAGGATGCTGCCAAGGAGAATATCGTGGGACAAGAGAAACGTGAAAAGAAGATCCTTCAACGAATTGAAAAGATCGACAAAATGGAGAAGGTAACGATATGGATCATTCTTTTTCTTTTTTTTTTTTTTTTTTTTTTTTTTTACAATGATAATAATAATAATTGTTTTGCTAAAAAAAAGTACATTCGTTTACTATCCTAGTCGATCAGCAAGGAGACGATAATTGACGATAAAACGATCGAGAGTCTGTTAGAGAAATATCCGGAAAAGGAATTGTTCGCAAGCGCGAAAGAAACGAGAGAAAAAGAAAAAGTAAAGAAAGCCGTTTCCGAACCCTCACTCGTATCTCGTGAATCAACGTCGACCCCAAATAGTCGTGACAAACACAGACACAGACGTACAAAACGTCCACATAAAACGAGACCACCCAGTAGATTTGGTTATGAGATTGCCGACCTTGATGCATTTTTAACAAAGGTAATATAATTATCATATCAAATTCTATTTCTTTTCGATTTAAAATGATTTTGATTTATAAAAAAGTAAATAGATAAAACAAAAAGGAAGTATAATCGTTTATAAATTAATTTTTATAGGCATCCATCGAGAGACCAGCTAACATCCCAGTTGTTTTATCCTTTCCATCGGTCTTATATCAAACGCAAGGTGGTACACAGGACGAGATGGCTCTACCGCTTGGGACAGTAGTAAATGCAGTTTTTAAAAATCAAACCTGGCTCTATGTGCAAACACCACATGGCCAAGAAGGATATGTCGGATATGCAGCCTGTTTACCACTAGGAATATTACCGCAACCTACGCGTGGTCCATGTTGGGAAGACTCCACTGATGTTTTTCCACGTCCATTGGGTATGTTAAGAAAAAAAAAAAAAAAAAAAAAAGAAAAAAAAGAAAAAATCATCTGCAATATAGGACGGAATATTTTCAATAAGAATATTTTCATAATAGAATACATCGAACTAAACTACTAATTTTAAATATATATATATATATACATATACATATATATATATATATATAAACATATTTCTATATTCTATATGTATTTCTGTTTCGATGATCTTTCAGGTAACATGACTGATACAGAAAAATTAAGAGACACAAGATCTGAATGCGGTGCACGAAGTAGAAACGCAAGAGTAAGGAGAGGCTCGCGAGATGCAGTTTCCGCTTGCGGAGAACGCAGTGTCGATAGATTGTATCTAAGAGCAGCTGCAAATGCTAAAACGAAAGGTGCCAGGCATACATTGCTCGTCATACGTAACGATTACGAAGGTCGTGGTGCAAACTCTTTGAGTGTTTCTAAAGGTGACGTCGTTGCACTTTTAAGCGATCACGTCAATGATTGGTTTTGGGTTCGATCAAGAGATGGTAGGGAAGGTTTTATACCGGCTGTGGTTGCTGGTCATGGTTTCTTATAAAAAAAAAAAAAAAAGAAAGAAAGAAAAAAGGGAAAAAAGAAGAAGAAGAAGAAGAAGATTCAGTCATGCGTAGTATCCATTGATTTGATTTAAAAACAATGGTACGATATTGTACATTTGTTGTATAAAATTTTATATATGGTGTGCAAAATGTTATTGTAATAATATATATTTATTACTTGGACCGAAAAAAAAAAAAAAAGATTATATCTTTCGTAAAGAAAAATATCTTATAAGATGTGATACGAGGTGATACGTTAAACTCCATCCATAAAGAATTATTAAAAAAAATTATTAATGATATCACATTCGTACGTTTACGTGTAAGAATATTAACTTACATCAGGGGCATACTCCAAAGTTAGTTCCAATGGTGATCCTTAAGGTGGCATAATTGAAACTTCGATAATTGATTATTTACATCGAAATCTGAAGATCCTCTCGTTCGATATTATCATAAACCGTCGATTTTATTTGTCCACCTGACAAGCTTTATAGTTCGAATAAATATTTTTTAATATAATTGAATGAAGCGCAGGAAGATCGTTATCTGATAACATTTAAGTTTCAGTCTTCATAAATAATTACTACCTGCTTGAAATCATATCTCTATGAATTGTTTATAATAATTAAAATAAAAAAAAAAAAAAAAACAATTCCTTTTTTATTTTATTAAAAAGAAAAGAAAAAAAAAAAAAACAGAAAAAAAAAGTTCACGGATTATTCTTTGTGATACGAGTTAAACAAATTATTCTGTAAATATAAAATCGTATATTATGCAAATTTTAAAGTCATTTCCCTATAATTAAAGTTTGTACATAGATCAAGATTGTTAGATGATCCCGCTATGCTAAGCACCTTCTGTGGTATTTCTTGATAAACAGTAGAATAAACTGTATTACTAGACGTTGGCACTTTAGCTAATGTTTCTCCTTGATAAGTTAAATGATATACATGAGGTGCAGCACCAGCTGCTATGATACGTTCTTCATATATATGTGCAACATGAATTCCTTGATCGGTAAGATCAAATACTGTGGCAGGTTCCATTGTGCGCATATGCCATAAAGATAAACTAGGTCCGCCGCCACACAGCTAAAAATATTTATTTTTTCTTTTTTTTTCTTTTTTATTCGTTTCTTTTTCTTCTTTTTTTTTTGTTTTTTTTTTCTTCTTTTTTTTTTTTTTTTTTTTTTTTTTTTTTTTTTTTTTTTTTTGTTTAAATAATAACTATTTATTCGCTTATATGAGATGCCTTCATGAAGGCATATATATAAAATAAAGACTGATCACGTACCAACCAATCTTCCGTGAAATCAACAGCACCTATCCATTTACCAAACTTTGGACGTGCCACTTTATCTACCATATGTGGATTCAAGATATTTGTATTTTCTTTTTTACGTAAGTCCCATAACCTAACTGATCCATCTTCGCTACTCGATGCAAGTTGATTACCTCTATAATAATACAAATTCATTGGAAATATATCTAAACTATTATTCAGATTCATTAATTCATATAAAAAGAAATAGACTTACGCTAAAGATAAACAATGTATAAAGTCTGTGTGACTTTGTAAATTTCTAAGTATTTTTCCTTCTTCCAAATTTATAACATAAATATTATTGTCTCCGCAACCGGCATATAAAATATTATTTAATTTGGAATATACCATAAAATTTACATCAGGCTTTTCGTAACTATCTCTAGAAATATTATATACAAGTTAAAAATCTTTTTAATTTTCATTATTTCAGGTTCATTGAATATTTTGATATTATTATACTTATTAGCTGGAATTTGAATAACCCATGATGGTTTGCTCTTAGTAGCTTTACTAGATGCAACTACTTTCCAATCCCATCCTGATATTTCACCGACTGTACCAATAATTAAAAAATTATTCGTTGCGATCATGCTTTCAACATGTTGATCAGGATAGATGGTCGAACGATAATTAGGACCTTGCAACTCATTTTCTTCGACTTTATGAGGTGTCAAAACTTTCGTTAAACTATATAAATATATATTATATAATGAAAATTATACATTCTTACCTATTATATCTCAGCTTACTTAAAAATAACAAACGATCATTGAATTTCGTTTATTCATATACAGTTAACCTATATTAGAAAATTTTTCATATTATAATTAAACTCACTCAAATATGGATATATCACCGTAAATATTTCCTGCTGCGAGGTAATTCCCATCGGTTGAAAAAGTTTGCGATAATATAGTATTATAAAATAATTTGTGATCAAACATTTTTACGAGAGCTTCGTTTATCAACAAACACTAACTATCCGCCATCTATGTATGTGACGTCACAGAAGTATCGATGATTCGATATTACGACTGTTCATTATCGTTTATTTTACATTATCGATAATAACAGACATCATTTTTGATTGATTTTGATTACAATATCATTTTAATGACCAAAGTTTAATCTTTTTCGTATTTTTGAAAAAGCTTTATTTTCTTCGAAAACAATCGTATATAAAGAATAGTATTATTTCGAGAATAATCTATGCACGAATAAAAACCTTTTTCAAAAACTCGAGAAAAGTATGATCTAGATTAAATCTTTGTCTCTAAAATGAAATTTCTTTCATTAAAATTGATTAAGAATTATTCCTTTCCTCGTTGATGGCGTAAATGATGTTTACGACATTTTTCGTGGAGAAAAAGTTTAGTACTGTGGCGCCCCTCGAATATTTGCGGCAAATGAGAAGAAGCTCATATTTTCACTACGCGTCAAATACTAAACTATTTACTCTAACCTACACGAAACTAATAGTTATGTGTACGTGAGAGAAGCTTATATATCGATACAATAGACGCATGGTGGGGATAGCATTCTCCATTTGCATTCGTAGTTCATATTTGTCTATACCTTGTGTCGCTAAAGTCGCACACATACTTCGAACAAAATGTAATGAATAGCCTTAACGATATAGGTTACATATAGATAGTATAATGTTTTCACATCCCTTCCATATGTATGTTGCCATAGTAATATTCGAAGTATAAACAATAAACGCGCTGTATTTAATTATATTCATTACTGATAGTCGATACGTGTTATCAAACGTATCATAATTTAGATTTCTCTAATATTTATCTAAATATTAGATTATATTAATCTGTAAATTAATTATTCATTCAATTTTAATAGTTAATCGTCAATAAGAATAAATGAGTATTTTAACTGCAAGGAAATATACGACGATAATAATCGGACAATATTTAATTTTATTTTTCGATATTTGCGTTAATTCTTTTGGAAGTTTCGCTAGGCAACATCCAATTAATTTATTAGTTCTTTATGTGTACGTGATTATTAAAATTTTTATTATAAAAATAATTTAGAAATTGACAGAATATCTTTCAAAAAAAAAAAAAAAAAAAAAAGAAAAAAGAAAAAATAATAATTTTTCTTTTTCCTTTTTTTCTCTTTAATTTTTTTTTTTTTCGCAGCATTCAAGATTTTTGTCTTATCGTAGCACTTACTGTACTTTTGGTTAACTTTTTCTCGACATATATTTTTCAGGTAATTAGAAATCTTTTATTACAATCATTTACAGAAATTTGTACTTTCCGATTAATTGATTCTATTATAGGCAGGATTAATACAATTGTTGTATATTCGATTTCGTATGACATTAATTGTCTGTATTTTATACTTGGTATTAAGTATCATTTTACATATATGGCATATTACATTACATTGGTCTAATCCGTTAACACATAACTGGACAAAAGGATTTCATGCCATATTTGCTGTGCATAGAATAGGTGTGTAATTTTAAATAATTTCATAATTAATTAATGTATATATTATTAATAGAAATAATTTCTTCTAATTTTTTTGATTTTTTTTTTTTTTATCGCTGTAATAAAGTTTCAGTTTTCTATTATTATTTCTATAAGAGAGCAGCTTTAAAAATCGCAGACCCAAAATTGTATGAAGGATCCAGTTGGGTAGAAAAACAGTTGAGTCTTTTATGAATATTTATTTTCTTATAAGGGAAAATTTTAAAATTTTAAGGAACTTTATATTTATATAAAATACATATGAATGGCCTAAATCAACGCAAACATGTAATTAATAAATATTCAATATTAAATGTGTATTATATTAAATATAATATTATCAATATTGAATGATATAAATATCAGAAGAATGTATCATTTGCTTTTATTGCATAAATGTATATGTGTATAAGATGAACAATGATCATGATCTTTCATTTTATTTTTCATCGTTTGAAACAATGATAAAGATGATTTGTAATAATTATAATATTAGATAATGATTCTGACTATAATTCACTTTTATTTTATTACTTAAAACAAAGCTCTAAATTGTACTAAAATATTTTACAATTTTGGTGAGGTAGTCTTTTAGTAACAGGTAATAGTAGTTGATCATGCTTTTTTAGTGTTAATAATCATAAGGTACAAAGGCTTGAATATCTTTTAATGAATGCATTGAATATGCGTTTGACAATTACAATCTAAAATTACTATGAGAAAGATATATTGTGCATTTTCAATTAATAATAATATAAGTAAAAAAAAACTGTATAGATTAGCATATATAGATTCTCCTTATAGATCATAATCATTTTGGTAATTTCTTAAAATTTATTTATAATTCTAAAACTAACTTAACTTTTTTAATCAAATATTAATCAATTATAATACGATTTAATTATGATATTAAAATAAATCAATAGTTATACTATTTTGTATTCATTTAGTAATATGTAATTTGATTTATGATCATTAATTACGCTCGATAGAAAATATCGATCTTTTATATCTGTACGTATTTTTTTGTTTTTGCTTACATTCGTTACTTAATGTAACTTAGGACATAAAATTTCTGATTTTACTTGATATTTATGTACAACATAAAAAACAATCATCAAATGTTTCCTTATTTTTTTTGTTGTTTTTTTTTTTTTTTTTTTTTTTTTAAATCACAATATAACCTTTTTAATTAATACAATTTTCAAACAAAATAGTTACTTAATCAATTTGTAATATTAATACATTTTAACCTATTCCTATTTAAATGTGCTGTGATATAAACGCTTACTTATCAAAATAAATTATTAAAACATAATATGAACCATAATGTTATAACATTATTTAATAATGAAATTAAATTGTGTATGAGAGATTTTTATGTAATAATATTGAGGTTTTGTATTTTTTCATATGTAATTATTTGTTGCTACAAGCAGTTATACTAAAATATTACATTAACTTCCTACTTATTCAGAACAGAATCTGGAATTATTTTAAATGATAGTCAAACAATATATTAGAAATTGAAGAGAAAAACGTTAATAAAAAAAATGTATAACCTTGATGCATAAAGAGGTAATTTTTAGATTTTATATGCTTTGACAAGCAAATCATAATGTTCCGTATATAAACTATTTATTGAATATTTTGTATAATAAATCGTGGCTTTGAGTTCATGTCTTATATCACAAAGTATGGATAATATATAAAAAAATCGTATCTTTTTTTTTGTTTTTTCAAACATTGTATGTACATGTTAACAACTCAATGCAGTCGAGTTTTAATTCTATTTTGACCAGTTTGTACAAATTATAGTATTTCATACATGTTAGAAAAATCTTATATTTTACGAGACTTTTTTTAAATTACAGAAAATCTAGTCTTTTTAATATTATGATAACATTATTTTCGTATTTTGATGAAAATGTACCGTGACTGATGAAATAAGTAATATAGCAATATATATATATAATACATATTAATAAATTTACAATATTATAATACAATTAACCTCAAAATACTTTTTGGTTCTCCTCATGCAATATTGAAATATTAAAATACACATCAGACTTTGGTTAAATAATAATTATATATCATCATAAAAGCCACAAAAATCGTTTTTGTTACTTTTCTAAATTGTATACTTTAATATATTGATCTGATGTTCATACTGCACTGCATTTTTTTTGTCTTGTTTTAAAATGAAAACACATTTCTCACATATCACATAAGTGCAATATATATATATATATATATATATATATATATATATATATGTATATATATATATACATATATATATGTATGTATATATATATGTGTATATATATATATATTTATATAGTTGTAATATTATATGTTTAATCGTTATAGTATGTCCGATTCTATTTACAAGATAATCTCTCCGAATGGCATCATTTATTGATATTATCAAGATCATATAAGCAATATATAAGACTAATCACACTGTATGGTTGCCATGAAGGAAAAGTAATTTATCAACTAAATGAGGTGGTAAGGCAGCTCGTCTTGTATCATATAAAACTTGTACTTCAGCAGGAATACGAGCTGGTGGAGCACAACAAGCAGGGACACAATTATACCTACATGCTAATTTTGCAAGATTTGGACATTTTGCTGATACTTTGGCCCACCATTGCAAAGGGCAATAATCAAGGGGTGCTGTTGACTCTGAATGATATTGCACTAACTCAAGATCAGCTTTTTCTTCAGCTGGCATTCCATTTTTTGTTGCACACAAGCCACCAAGTAAGAGTTCCATACCTGTAAGCATATATATGTTTCCTGTAATTTTTTTTCTTTTTTTTTTATACCATAGTTATACATTCGGTAAGTAAATTATACCTGACAATCTGCTCTTCTTACTTATTGGTTCTTCTTCAACTTTAATTGAATCTCCACTTTCTGCTTGTATTAATTTTGTCAACATTTCTTTTATTGGAGTTGCAACTAAATTTTTATCTTCTTCTGTGGCATATGGCAACTGCTTAAACCTGTATTCATATTTATAATAATAGTTAATTATACTATAGATTATATGGCTACATTTTATACAATATATAAAAATTGACGTAAACGTATAATTTCATTTACCTTGGATCTAACGTAGTTGCAATTTGAAGAAGAAGAGTAACATTATAATCAGCATATCGTTCACACAGCATATCTGACAGAGATTCTTTAAAAGATCTTGCAGTTTCGCTATCAGAATCTTTTACTTTAAGATGAGATGATACAAGCTGCCAAAGTAATGGCCTTAAGAGCGATATCAATGGCATTTTTTCTTCGCTGAGTGTCATAATAGTGACCTTGAATGGTTCAAGAACATTAACAAGATCTTCAACTATTTTCCATTGATCAGGGGATAAATCAATAACTTCTGGTTCATTGCTTTCTATACTTTCCAATATAGATGAAATGATATTACGTCTTAGTGCAATTTGTTCCATCATATTGTAAGTAGATGTCCAAACGCCAGGATAATCCATCACCATAGTGTTTTCTTCCAGCTTAATAACATAAAAGATATTTATTATATATATGTACATATATATATATATATATATATATATATATATATATATATATATATATATATATATATATATATATTATATAATAGAGGAACATGCATTACCTCCATAATTTGTTCTTGCATAGCCAAAGCCGCAGAAGCAGTCGAATGATTTATAATAGCTCCAATAACCGTTCTACATTTTGATAATATACTAGCTACTTCAGGATTCTCAAAACAGGCTTGTGCACAGACTTGTAACGTGTGAAGGAGGCATGGAATCAATGTTAAACCCTTAGACGATAATGCTGCTAATAACTCTGTTCTGGATGTTGCCACAACTACAGCTGTTATTCTTTCAACTTTGAGATACCAATCAAGTAACAATGTATCAATGGTATTATTCCATTGATGTTTATCCCAATCTAAAGGTGCATGTATACTACTTAAAACTTTACATTCTAACGAAGTTTCACCGGCATTTTGATAATACACCGATACAGTAACAAAACTTTCATTAGAATTTGACTTCCATTCCTCAATTGTTAATCCAACGTCATTGGTCATGCATGCTAATGTAGCTGCCACAGATTCACGAAAAGTATCATAAATTTTTGGTATTATTTCTTCCTCTAATTTATTTTTACTAGGAATTTCACAAGGTGATCTTAATGTGGCCACAAGCCTTTGAAATCCATGACCTTCCACTACTTCTGGTAATTGTAAGTCTATTATAATGAATTCAGCAATAGCATCTGATACAGTTTTATCATCTATACTAGATTGATGTACCGTATTATCTTCTGGCATAAGAAATGCTACATTTTGACTATTATTACCTATATTTGTACCACCTTTGATCATCACTCTCAGTGGTTGACCAATTGCAATATCATCTTCCATATTAGACAAACTTATGTTAGGATCCGTTACAAATTGTATATCTCCGTCAATTTGAACAGTACCATCGGCATTAGTAGTATATATATGCTGGGCAGAAGTTAATTCTGCTTTTATTTTTCTCTTTTGTGCTCTACGATCTTTTGCCTCTTGAGAAAGTACCTGTCTACGGGGTGGCGTATTCGCTTCCAATTCCAATAGCTCTTGAGCATGTTTATTTTGCAAATGCATTCGCAAATTACTTGTGTTACGATTATATGCAATTTGTGTCTTACATAATATACAAACAATTTTCACCTTGGTAAGTATATCACCGTCATCTGTGGCAGGAAATCCAAAAAATTTCCAATATATACTTCTCATTGACATTGGTACAACTAATTTTTTATAAGTATACGTATGTTTCTCTTCCATCATTTTGGCAAGAACCATATGCATTTCACTCTTGGTTTCGTCCGTTGTAGCAGATTTGTTACTGTTAGAGACAGTTAACGATTTATTTTCCATAATTATATCGTGAAATGCATAACTACCGGCATGTATCGCCTTTGATAAACCATAGAATGCATTTGATATATTCTCAATATATATTATGTATTATTCACGAATTCTCATGTCCGTATCAAAATGGTGGACTTTAGTTGCATAATTTAAAATGTTACGGTTAAATGAAACAATTTCCCTTTTAAGAAAATTTATTCCTACGTTATAACGATATCCGCACGATAACAAATTTGCCGCGGATACTTCCGATATCACGGAACGCGAGGTTCGGTGAATTATTTTATAGATATCGAAGTTCAATTTCTCGCTTCGAAAAGAACGATGCACAATCGGTTATCGACCACGGCGTGTAACGATGCTATCGACTTTGCATCCGTTGTTCCGTAGAATATCGTTACAATACGAATCTCGGCAAATCGATCACCGAAGAAATTTAATCGACTAATCGTAGCTCCATCTATGACGCGCATATATCTTCAATACGATTGGATAATGCGTTTGTCCATAAAAAATGATAATCATTAAAGTTCAACGAATACGTCATTTAAATGAATTATTTGATCTTATTTGATTAAATTCTATCGTATCATAATAAATATTACAAATATAAATTCATTACGTTTATATTGGATTTATTACAAAATTAATTTTGTCCAATATAAAAGACGAATTTACGTCGTAACTTTGAAAACATTCTTGCCAATCGTGGAACGTGAAAAGTCGCGAAGGATCGATTCGATTGAAAAATTTTCAGTCGAAATACTTGAAACGAGAGAGTGTAACAGCGAGAGAG
>NC_060969.1:2164014-2171514 GCF_910589235.1 Vespa crabro | reverse complement strand
GTCGACCACTTTACGTTGCATAAAAGGATAAGAAAGGGTGGATAAAGAAAAAGGGAAATATATCAAAAGAAAGTGATTTATATTTTTCTCCTTAAGCCTTTGTTCTAGACGATTTTCTTTTAAAGTAAGAAAAATTGAAGTTTTACGTATTTGAAGATTGGCAGCAAGAAAAAAAAAAAAAGAAAGAAAAGGAAAGAAGAGTTAGTGGGTGGGAGAGGGGGGGAGAGAGAGAGAGAGAGAGAGAGTAAAAGTGAGACAAAGAAAAAAAAACTCGAAATAGAACAAGTGAATATATAAGAAAAGGAAGTATATATATATATATATATAGATTGATAGATTGAAAAAAAAAAGAAAAAAGGGTGGCGAAGGGACGCGAGGGGAAAGGAGAGAGAATATATATTGTAAGTGATAAAAAGAGCACTCGAAAGCGAGTGCAAGCGAGGCTGCATACGCTACGCAGGATCAAAGTGAAGTGGCCGGTTCTCAGTGAGATGGCCTTCATGATGAAGAAGAAGAAGAAGTACGAATTCTCGGTTGAGGTCGACCTCGAGGAACTCACCGCCGTGCCCTTCGTTAGTGCAGTGCTCTTCGCTAAACTCCGTTTACTCCATGGGGGTTCTTTCGTTGGCCACTCCACTAGGTAAGTCCCAATTTTTTGTTCTTCTTCCTTATGGCATAATCAATTTTTTTTTTTCCTTTTCTTTTTTTTTCTTTTTTTTTCTCTTTTTATGAATTCATTACAAGAACACTCTTGTGACGTTTGAAAAAAAAAGCTAACGAGATCACATTGATTCTTATTTATGATTTGTATTTACATACGTCGGAATATCGTGAAACGATTGAAATTTTTTCTTCTTTCTTTTTCTTTACTCTTTCTCTCTCTCTCTCTCTCTCTCTCTCTCTCTCTCTCTCTCTTTCGTTTGTTTGTTGGGTGTGACCATGTGTTTGCGCATACATATTGTTTTTGAAGTATTTAATCATTGAGTCGTAATTATAGCTGTGTTTTTTTTTTCTTTTTAAACATATTCCTTCGTTTTATTCTAATATCAAAAATTGTTGACTCTTTTTTTTTTATTTTTCTCTCTCTCTCCCTCTCTCTCTCTCAATTTTCTTTCTTTTTTTTTTTTTTTTTTTAATCATCATTAACACAGATATACTCGAAGCTGAGATAGTGTGCGTTATCGTGAGAATCGAGAAAAAAGTCGATTGAATTGGAGAAAAAGGGGAATACTTAAAATGTATCGTCGTAATATACTATCTTGAATCACTTTTGTATTTTCCACTTAATCTTTCTATTCTTTATTGTATTTTTTTAAATTTTATTTTCCATTCCACTTTTCTTTTTCTTCTTATTCTTCTTTGCTTGCAGGATAAAGTCTTGAAAATGTGAAATGTGTCCAAGACTTTGATATTTACGAGGAAAAGAAAAAGAGAAAAGGAAAAAAAAACAAAAAAAAAAAAAAAAGAACATAAAAAAGAGAGTATATTTTTTTTATGGATAAGAAGAATTTGAAATTGATTTTTCTTTTTTATTTTTCTTATCTATTCTTTCTTTCTCTCTTTTACTTTTTTATGAATATATCATCGCGTTACAACTTTTTGAACAATTTCTAGGAAACTTTAAATTCTTCGAAGAAAATTCGACAAACACACGAGCGCAGAGAGAGAAAGAAAGAGAGAGAGAGAGAGAGAGAGAGAGAGACCCATAAAGAAAATACATGCATAAAGAAATTATGTAGGTGTGAAAAAGGGGTCCGTAGTTAAATCCGTATTTTCTTCGAAGAGATTAAAGATTAACGATCTTCTCACACGTTCTTAAACGTGTCTACACCCTCGGCGAAAGTTTTCCGTTTAACCGATCGATTCTCTCGTGTTCCTAGAGAACAAATATAGAAACACGTTGTTAGAATGGAACTTGCCTGAGAATCAGGAAAACTTACGAGAATAAAAAAATCTTGATTATACTTAGCTTGATGAACTTGAAATTTATCGTTTATCGTATAGCTTCTATTACTTCGTATAACTTTTCGTATTGATCATTACATTCTTTTTTTTTTTCCTTTTTTCTTTTCTTAAATTTATTAAATTCGATTGCACTAATTAATTTTAATATTTTTTTTTTATTTTTTATTTTTAAGTACGTTTCTCTCTCTCTCTCTCTCTCTCTCTCTCTTTTTTTTTTTTAACTCATTAAATCATTTCTTTTATATACATTAAGATATTCGAATTAATTTAGATATTTTTGTTTTTAATTGCATTCAAAAAAAAAATGTGCATATATATATATATATATATATGCTGAGAGAACGATCGAAAATATATATATATATTGATTGACGTAAAATGTTAGATGAATAAATTTACATCCCATGGGAGATATTTGTGTTCCGGAGATTTTGCCAAAGATATTCTTCGAAGAAATCCACTCTTATCCGTGAGAGAGATCTAGAAACTTTCGACCAATACTATACAACTTTGAAATCTCGAGCCGACGAGATATACTCGATTCGCACGGTGAAAATGCATCGACGATTTCTCGCATATCGATTATTCCGATCGAGTTCCTCGATTAAATGCGATTTTATCCATTTACTTTCACGGCTTTGCATCTATCACTTGGAAATATGCAAAAGGGCTATCGAACGTGAATTCGAATGATCCCAATCGTTGATCGATCATCATTTCAATCGAAGAACAAATCTACATGGATTTATTATATAATAAATTTTGCATAATTTTGGATAATGGAAAAAATTCGATCTTAGATTTTCTTTCCCTCTTTTCAGCTATGAATCTTTTCAAACGAAAGTATATATATATATATATATATATATATATATATATATATATATATAAAAGAAAAAAGCATTGATTTTTATTTATTTCTAACACAAAAAAAGCAAAAAATTAATCGTCTTAAAATTAATAATTATTCCGTTTGTAGCGTTCATTGTTAAAAATCATAAAATGATTATGTGTATTAGAAAAAAATCTACTTATTTATGTATTTTATATTTTAAAATTGTGAGAAAATTGTGATATGATTTGTGAAATACTCGCAGGATTTATTTTTAACATAGCTGACAATAAACATTTTCATTATCTTCAAATGGAAAAAAAGAAAATTTATTTATTAATATCAAATGTTTTTCTATTATCCATTTTATACTATTCTTGAGAAATCTAAAACTTTTAAGTTCTCGTCTATTACACGTAAGCACACGTGATAATGATCGTTCGAGAAGATGTTTCCCGGTATCTCATCAATGACATTCTCGCGAGAATTGAGAAAACTCGCGCCCTTGGAAACTCGCCAAAGTGTTTCCGTGTATCGTGCCTTTCGAAAATTGTATTCTCATACTAGCCAGAACGATGCTCTCTCTCCGTCTCTCTCTTTCTCTCTTTCTCTCTCTCTCTCTCTCTCTCTCTCTCTCTCTCTCTTTATCTCGATTTATTTCCAATTGATATAATTCATTTTTAAGTAGTTTTTTTCCTATTCAATATTCATGAGTTTTTTAACGTATTTGACTTTATACTTTTTTTTTCTTTTTTTCTAAACGTAAATTAATTCATTTTTTATACCTTTCATGATTGCCTTTTTTTTTGTTTTATGCCAATATATTCTCTTCTTCATTTCCAATTAAAATATATTATATTTATATTATATTATAATATATATATATATATATATATATATATATATATATATATATATATAATCATAAATGGTCCAGCGTATCATTTATTTCTACGTCTATTTAATTCTACTTATTTCCAATTAATTCGTATATTTTCAAATAAATTCTTTTCTATTTAATTTGTTCTACATATTTATTTAATTTTAATACAATTTTATATATTTAAATATGTGTATATATATATATATATTTTTTTTTTCTTTATCTTAATTTAATTATTTTCTTAACATAAACATGTCAACATTAATCTTTACATTCTCCTAATCGATACGATACAATAATTTATTTTTAAATCGTTTCAATCCTAGAAAATATTCCGATAGGATTTTAAAGATCATGGGAAAATTAATGATCTCGGTTTGTGTTAAACGATTAAGTGAAATCTCTTTGAAAGTCGTTCGTTAATTAGGAAAAAGAGAAAAAAAGAAAAGAAAATAAACGCTTTTCCGGAGTATTGAAAAAGAAAAAAAAAAAAAAAGAAGATGAAGATGAAGATGAAGATGAAGGATGCTGATGTTGTACGAACGTTAATTCCATTTCGGCGACCTTCCAAGAAAATCTTCGTTTTCTCGATTGCAAACTTTCTTAAAGGTTGTAAAAGAGGGAAAAATAGAGAGAGAGAGAGAGAGAGAGAGAGAGAGAGAGAGAGAGAGAGAGAGAGAGAGAGAGAGAGAAAGAAATAATTTCATGACCTTCGAAGAAGAACCTTCGAATGTTCAGAAAAGTAGAGCAACGTGGTTAGAGTAAAAGGAGTCGAGGCTTTTACTCGGTTTCCATTGATCCATCGTCTCTATCTATTTTTCTCTCTATCTCTCTCTCTCTCTCTCTCTCTCTCTCTCTCTCTCTCTCTCTCTATCTCTCTGTCTATCTATCTATCTGACTATTTCTCTCTCTCTTTCTCTCTTTCTTTTTCTTTCTATCTATTTCTTTCTATTAGGAACTTAAATCACATAGTACTAACACGTGGAACATATGTATCTACGAAAACACAGATTTAAAAAGATAAAAGATAAAAGATACAATGCATTGTAATGAAGCACGGAATACGTGCGTGTCCGTTCGTAATAGGGTGAGGCATTAAATGGTCAAATCTTTGTGTCAATTGTTGTAGAATTTAAATTGCAGATTTTAATAACAAAAGAGCTCTCTTCTTCTTCTTCTTCTTTTTCTTCTTCTTTTCTCCCCTTTTTGTTGTTCCTTTTTAATTCTTTGTCTTTTTTTTCCTCCCTCCCTTTTCTTTTTTTTTTTTTTTTGTCTTTCTCGTTTTCATAATCCGTTTAATTTACGACGTTGAAAAAGCTGAGTCTCTTTTTTGAGATTGTATACATTACTTTTTCTTTTTTTCTTTCTTGCTTTCTTTCTTTTTTCAATAGTTCAACGTGATGATTTTTGACGTCGAATTTTTCAAAGAGCATTAAATTATAAACAAGTTATATAAAATGTAATTAATTTATGTTTCCTCACGAATTCCGAACGATTTAGTGTTAGATTTTTTTTTTTTTTTTTTTTTTTTCTTTTTGTAATATTTCGTTTGTGATATTTATCTTTACGTAATTACACGTATAAGTATATAAACGTATGAAAGAATAACTAACATGCGTTATATGTTGTTATTACATAGGGTAAACAAAATGACATAGGATATAACGTAATACATCGTTGTTGTAATTATTAATGAGGGATTACATTGTTGTGGTAACATTAGTTTTATTCGAATACATTTTTACAAATACGTAATATCATTATTTCCGCGTGTGTTTTATTATTCGAAAACAATTTTTTTTCTTTCTCTTTCTTTCTTTCTTTTTTTTTTTTTTTTTTCTTTTTTTGAACTCATATAAACGAAGATCGTCGTGAAATTATACACGATAACGAATGCGTTCTCGTAATATATTTTATTTTTACTTTTCTTTCTTTGCTTTTATGTCAATCTTAAAGAGAGAATTGTATAAATGAATATAATTTTCTTGCTACGTAGATAGCAAAAAAAAAAAAAAAAAAAAAAAAAAAACAAAAAGAAGAGTTCATTAAAAACATACGTCACAGATGTAAAGTAATTTGATCGTTGCTTCGTTTCGCAATTAACATACGTGTATGATTCGTGTCACCTTCGTGAAGTAAATAAAAAGGAAGAGACAGAGAGAGAGAGAGAGAGAGAGAGAGAGAGAGAGAGAGAGAGAGAGAGAGAGAGAGAGAGAAAAGAAGGCAGTGTAAGATAAAAATGATAAATAGTAGCTATCACGTCATTCGCAGTGTATCCAAGTCGGTACACGTAATCGGATCGAGATAAGAACTACCAATTTAATGGTCGTAGGCATCTCTCGCCAACTTCTCTCTCTCTCTCTCTCTCTCTCTCTCTCTCTCTCTCTCTCTTTCTCTTTCTCTCATTCTATTTGTCTCTGTTCTCTATGTTTCTCGTTTCCTACCTTGAACCATGACCTTCCTTGAAAAGACGCTCTTTTCGATGTCCAAAGCGACCTCGAGCCACGAACAGAGAATCGAAGCAATCCGATAGATATAATATACGTACAATCGTTTATTCTAGATAATATCAAGGAGTATAGTTAAAGAATTTTCATTTTTAGAATTGACGTTCATACTTTACATACAAATCGTTATATTCAGTATAATTACTTAAGATAATTTTTTTTTCTTTCTTTCTTCATTTTCTTTTCCTTCTTTCCTTTTTTTTTTTTTTTTTTTTTTTTTAAGAATTAATTTTAAAAAATAATAAAAAAGCATTAATCAAATTTAATTAAATTTAACATAATTAAAAGTTTTAAGAATAAGTATTGATATCGTCGAATGGTCCATTAAACTTTCCTTCCTTTTTTTTTCCCTTTTTCTCTCTCTCTCTCTTTTTTTGTTCTTTTTTTTTTGTATGTGTGTGTGTGTGTTCTTTTTCTTTTTCACTTTGTTTTCATCAATTTTTTTTTTTTTTTTTTTTTTTTTTTTTTTTTCCCATATAACATATCTTCAATTTTTATACTACATCATTTTCCAATACTTTCCTTCCACGGCATTGACATTATTTCATATATGTATGGAGATAAAATCGCGTTTTAACGAACAGACCTGTCTTCCCTTGGTATAAAAAAGAATACCATGAGACAGAATATGCGTAAGAGAGAGAGAGAGGGGGCGGTTAGAGAGAAAGAGAGAGAGAGAGAGAGAGAGAGAGAGAGAGAGAGAGAGAGAGAGAACAGAGAGAAAGATAAAAAATTATAAGAGGATAGTGTGCGATGATAATGGACAATGTCCTGTCGGCCGATGTCCCTGCGTGGAAACGTGAGATATATAGAATAAGAGAGAGTGAGAGAGAGAGAGAGAGAGAGAGAGAGAGAGACAGACATATAGATAGATAGAGGTACAGTAAAGAGGACCTGACACCGGCTTCATGCGTGATGATGAGGAAACGCCCGATTACAGCGCTTCGAACGAGGTATATACATATAATATCTCCGCGTATATATCCTACGACGATTATTGTCGTCTCATATGAATTTAGGCTAGCGTGATATAGTTCTTCATATTTATATACGTATATATATATATATATATATATATATATATATATATGTATATATATATGTATGTATGTATGTATGTATGTATGTATGTATGTATGTATGGATATATTTACTTTAGGAAAGAAAAAGAAGTAAGAGAAAAAGATAGGAAAGAAATATTCTATGATATCTATTCGTATTACCAACGTATGTATAAACAAAGTTTAAATAGAAATTTTAAGTTTTTAACTCTTTGAGTTAGGTTCATTCATTTATGAGATCCTTTTGGTAAT
>NC_060969.1:2151514-2159014 GCF_910589235.1 Vespa crabro | reverse complement strand
ACCGTAATTTTTATTTTTATTCTCAACGAACACTTTTGATCCAAAAAAAAAAAAAAAAAGAAAAAAGAGAAAAAAAAAGAAAAACCAAGAGAAAGAAAGTAATTATTTCGTAAGTCAGATGGGAGCTCTGTTTGTGTTATTTTTTGTCTCGTTTTTTTTGTTTCGTTTTTACGTCATGTTTTTTATTTTTCCTTTTTTTTTTTTTATGCTCGTTAATTAACGCGACGACATAATTTCAGAGAGTAGGAGAAATTTGGTAAGTTTAACCCTTTGCATCGTTGGTGGTTAGATCAAACCAACCAGTCAGAGAGAAAGAGAGAGAGAGAGAGAGAGAGAGAGAGAAAGAGAAAAAGTGAGAGGGAGAGAGGGAGAGAGGGAGAGAGAAGTTTCTGTCGCCTTTGAAAGCCACAGAGACCTATGTACTAGACATTGTTTAGCCGGTAGACTTGAGAGACTTATTGATTACTCTCTCACTCTCTCTCTCTCTCTCTCTCTCTCTCTCTCTCTCTCTCTCTCTCTCTCTCTCTCTCTTTTTCTTTCTTCCTTCCCTTTGTCTAACACATTCTACGCACTATGCACATAAACGTACACGCATTTATGTATAGCAAACGCATAACATTTATATACATGCATCATTGAACTCGATTCATGTTTTTGTGATGCAGACGTGTTAACATGCGAATCAATGAACCTATCTCTCTGTCTCTTTCTCTTTTTCTCTTTCCCTCTCTCTCTCTCTCTCTCTCTCTCTCTCTCTCTCTCTCTCTCTCTCTCTCTCTCTCTTTCTCTCTCTTATGAATTTTACATGAAATATATTCGGCCATACGATATTTTTATTAATGCAATATCTTTTCCTTTTTCTATTCTTGTTTTATCTTATTTTTATGTTTTTTTTTTTTTTTTTATTTTATTTTTCATCGACTTTCTTTTCGCGAAAAAAGAAAAAATTAATGGATACATATTTTAAGGCAGATATTAAACGGGAAAAGGGAAAAACAAAAACAGAAATAAAAAAAAAAAACAAATAAATAGATGTACAAGGAAGAAACTTTGATTTTATCATGCTTATCGTAGTAAAAGTTTCTCGTATCTAACAACTTCCTGATCTTATCTTTATTCTCGACGTACCTTTTTCCATGACGACGCCATTTTACGTATTTTTTTTTTTTTTTCCTTTTTTTCTTTTCCTTTTTTCTCCTTTTTTCTCCTTTTTTACCTTTTTCCATTTTCCACGAAGCGAGCAAACTTTTTCCTATGGCAAACCTGGCCGTTTCATCGATCTTACGTCGGTAAAAACCAAGTAGTATATTTTATCTTGTTCGTCCTCTTATGCTCGTCGCTTTGTTCGAGCCTTTTCGTTATATTTCCCCCCTTTATATCATCCCTCATTTGATGGATCGTATTCATTTTATATTCCACGAAGGATCAGTATAGAATTCTTTTTTTTCTCTATCTTTCCCGTTTTCTCTTTTTGTCGATTACTCTTTTTTTTTTTCTCTCTCTCTCTCTCTCTCTCTCTCTTTATAGAGCATTGATAAATTAATTATTATTTATTCAATTAGATGTTTCTTCCTTTCTTTTTTTTTTCTTTCTTTCTTTTTCACTCCCTTTTCTTTTCCTTTCTAAATATCGAATTAAAGTGTGCAAATATTTGGTCTTCCAATTTCTTTTTTTTTTCTTTCTTTTTTTCTTTTTTTAGATCTTTTTCTTCTTTTATTTATTTATTTATTTTTTTTTTAAGCATTCTATTCTTTGTTTTTTTTTTCCTTTCATTCTTTGTTTCTTCCTTTTTTCTTTTCTCCTAGAAAAATACAATAGCAAATTCTTATATAAATGTCGAACCAAAGTATCGTATTATTTGATATTTTTATTTTTTAGACGTTCTTATTTTGTTTATTCATTTTTAAATTTTTTCAAAAGAAAAATACGAAATGTTTGAAATTCCTATTGTATGTCGTAGGGTTGCGTAAAGAAGTGAAGCAGAGTTGCTGAAGGCACAGGGTAGTAGAGGGGGTGGAGAGGAGGGAATTTATCGATTCGCAGAAAGCGAACAAGGCTCATCTTTTGCATTTTATATGCCAAAACATAAATCGCAAGGCGTTGAGATAAGCTCTCTCTCTCTCTCTCTCTCTCTCTCTCTCTCTCTCTCTCTCTCTCTCTCTCTCTCTCTCAACAATCTGTCCACTGTTTTCAACATTGAAACGTTTTATTATTTTTCATTACCATGACCTTCTTTTAGATCTTCAATCACTTTAAATGATGTAGAGTATCATAGTTCAAAGAGTTTTATCAATGATGATCTAAGAGCTATTTGAATTTTTCGCGGTTTTAAATTTGCACGATTGCTATGATTTTTATACAATTTTTATTCTTTTCAATTTAAATTCTACATTATAGTCGGATAAGTAAATAAAGATATAAAAATAAAAAAAAAAAAAATAAAAAAGAAAAAATCTTGTACGAAACTACACTCGAATCAATTTTTCGTGGAATAGGGGAGTGGGAGTAGGATAGGGGGTGGGGGAAAGAAAAAAATAAAAAATGAATCAGAAGATAATTTTATCTTTCTCAACGGCCAATAACTATTTTTATTTTGTTTACATACTACCTTCTAATTATACAATCCTAATTGATTGATCATCTTGAGATCGTATCCGATCAACTAATCGAATACATAACATCCTACTCGAGTTACTTCGATATAACGATCTTGAAAGATGGAGTACATCAATAATAAAAAGGAAAAAGAAGAAAAAAAAAAAACAATTTTAATACAAATAAAAAAGAAGGAAAGAATTTTTTTTTTTTTTTTTTTTATTGGAAACGACAATCGTTCGTTTAACGTTTATTATTTCTTGTACGACTAATTTCTTTGTCTATTTTAAGGACAATCGAGCTAAAGATGAGTGATGTATAAACGATGACGAGCATCTGTTAATAACAGTTTCACACATAGCCGACCACGGAATGATGCGAACTTTGTTTACGAGACTTGACATAATCGTATTGGAATCTTCGTTAGAATAGAACTCGTGATCTCTCCTACCTTTTTTTCTTCTTTTTTCTTTTTCTTTTTCTCTTTCTTTTTTTTTTTTTTCTTTTCTTCTTTATTCTATCTGCACGACATCGTCATCATCTTCTTTTTTTTTCTTCTTAGAACGATTTGCATGTATTTTTCTTTTTTTTTTTATCTTTTAAATTGATCGAAAAAAAATAGAAGGAAAAATAAATTTATAAGGTGGAAGGGGAACAGGAAAGATCAAATTAAAAAATATATGGTAATAATAATGTAGAGTCGAATAATAAGTTTCGTTTTTTTTTTTTTTTTTTTTTTTTTTTTTTGAAAAATCCATTACTTTACTTTTTATCTGCTTTTTTCTGCCTCTTTGATTAATCGTTTGTCTCTTTTTCTGCGGATTAGTTAAGTAAAATTATAGGCTTACGAATTTGTTTTTGTACAATCTGGAAAAAGAATTAGCCTTAAATTAAAAGTTTCGAAAAAAGTTTAATTGATTGTTAAAGTCACCAATGGGAACTTTTGATCTCCTCGGCAGAAGAAGAAAAAAAAAGAAGAAGGAGAAAGAGAAGAGAAGAGAAGAGAAGATAAGATAAGATCTTTAAGGTGATTTGGATTAAAATGTCTGTCTATATAAACGTGAGAATGATTTTGTAACCAAATCTTTCTCGCTCGGATAAATTTCTAGAAAGAAATAAAGACAGAGAGAGAGAGAGAGAGACAGAGACAGAGAGAGCAATTCGAGCAATCTTTAATCTATTCGGTGTTCGAGTTCTCCCTCCCCCTCACCCCATAGACTTCGTGATTTCGTGGCCAGCGGCCTTTTCTCGTGTGAAAAAGATCGAAAGAGAAAAAGGAAGAAAAGAAAAACTTTCCGCTTCGTGATACCTACCTACTATTGGAAACGTTTACTCTTCCGGAAATCATCTGAGTCAAGAAAAAGAGAGGAAGAAAGAAAAAGAGAGAGAGAGAGAGAGAGAGAGAGAGAGAACGGAATTTATATTCCGATTCAGTACGCGTCTTGAATCCTTTCAAGATCATTTCGATTGAAAATGATCTATTTTAAGATCTAAGAAATTTGTCAGAGAATTAGAAAAAATTAGATTTATAGAACAGAAAGAAAAAAAGAAAAGAAAAGAAAAGAAAAGAAAAGAACAATCAAGATCTATGGATTCGAGATATATGTTTGATATATAATAACGTAAAGAAATTTTTATTTTATTTACCATCCTGCAAATTGAAATGAATTATTATATATAAATGATTAAACTTAGTTAAAATCAATTTTAATAATATTAATCCGTTCATCCGATTGGATTGAAATCGGTATATTACGTGGGAAGAAGAAGAAGAAGTAAAAAAAAAAAATAAAAAAAAAAAAAATAAATAAAAAAAAAAATAAAAACAAAATAAAGGAAGGAAGAAAGAAAGACGTGAAGTTAAAAATGCTTGTAACCAATTATGTACGACCTTGAAGTCCTTATTAGCTTTACTCGAGTTCATTATTGGAGCGGATTAATGTGTATAATGTTAGTGAGAGAAATAGATGGATGCATCTTTTGAAACGCATTTAATTCTCGTTCAAGTCAAGGTTGTTTCTTATTTATCTTTCTGGTCATTCTTTGAAAATCATAATTGCTTTACTTTATTAAATCCTTTTCAAATTAAAATCGCGGGAAAATATGGCTCTGGTTGCGAGAAAGAGAGAGAGAGAAAGAGAGAGAGAGAGAGAGAGAGAGAGAGAGAGAGAAAAAGCGACTGATGCACTTGATGCACACGATGCACTTGTTGAATTTTCTTTTTTTCTTGTTATCCCCCCCCCGCCCTCCTTCCTCCCTACGCCCCGTTATGGTAACGTGAACATCTTTTCTTTTTTCTTTTTTTTTGTCTTCTTCTTTTTTCCCTCTCCCTCCCCCCTTTTTCCTTCTTCTTTCTTCGTAATCAAATTGACTTTCTTACTCTTTTTCCTTTGTAAATATGAAACTGAAGGCAAACGTGCACAGTATGATATTAGAAAAAGCCACTTGTAATTTGACTCGATCATTGAAACAGGTGGGCGTATCGGAATAAAAGATCGATATGTGTTAATCGGAAAGCTCCACCCACGCTGTTTTCTAACGCGACACAAATTGACGCAACGTTATTTGCAATGTTTAACATTGAGATCACGCATAACGCATTATTAGCAACGTTTATCTTTATTTATAAATTTAATAGACGAATGAATGTTTCAGAAATTCTTTTCAACGCGCTAATATAATAAAATGAAAGAGAGTCATAGAGAGTCATAGTGAGAGGGGGAGAGAGAGAGAGAGAGAGAGGTGGGGAGGGAGTGGGAAGGGAGGAGGCAGGATGATAGGTAGATAAAGATTACATTGATTCTATTGATAATTCATTTGTAATATCTTGTGTACAATTCTTTCGTTTCTAAGAAAAACTTATTGTTATTTATACAATGAAGTAAATTAAAAATCTCTATGATTAGATTTATACGAGTAAGATCATTGCGCCTGATAGGCGATAATGATTCTACCGGAAATGTCATTTATTTAGATAAGATTATACACATAGAATTGGTTTTTTTTTCTTTCCTCTTTTTTTTTTTTCCTTTCTTTTCTTTTTTGTAAAGAATTGTCTAAAGAAATATTAATATTTATTTCATGCAGACACAAAATGACATTGTTGTTTTTACTTAAAATACACAGATTTCTATAATTTTATATTACGAAGTTAAATTGTCACGTATAAAAATTCGACAAAGAGATAGAAACGAAACAAATGCGAATTATGTTTATTTGTTTTTGTTTGTTTGTTTGTTCGTTCGTTCGTTCGTTCGTTTTATTTCGTTTCGGTGAATTAAATTTTATGATAAAAAAAAGGGGATGCGGGAAACAAGGTCAAAGGTACGAAATAAATAGTTATATATATATATATATATATATATATATATATATATATATACATACACGAAATTGATTAGAGCATCGATAGAAATTGAATTTGGCATTCCTCCTAAAACTTAGTTCCTTGATTTGTATTACTATCACGGCGAGAGCCGTACGAGAGCCATGACCTCGCGCTATTATGTTGTAATTTATACGGCTGTCTTCGACCCTTGGTTGCGCCTATACGAATGCCAAAGATTTCGTGGCCTCGTATTTCATTGAGTTACATACACATATTAGATCGAACGAATGTGTCAGAGGTCGTTCAATCACTTTCGTTCGTCTCTTTGCGTTTTATCTTCCACGAATTAAAATTACAATTAATTTATCTTCGACCTTACTTTTTCCTTCGTTTTTTTTTTTCTTTTTTCTTTTTTCTTTTTTCTTCTGCACGTACACATATTCTTGCGACACTGTTTATTGCTTATGTTCGAATGTTCAATTTATATCTTATGTTTATTTTTAATATTTCTCCTTTTTTTTTTTTCTTTTTCCTTTTTATTCAGCAACACTTTTTTAATTTTATTATCCTTATTATTTTTATTTTTATTTTATTTATTTATTTACTTTTTTTTTTTTATTCAGATAATTAATATAATACATAAATAATTAATGATTGTAGAGAAAAAAAAACAGGGGTAGTGGGATAGTGGTGATGATGGCTAATGGTCGTGATCGGATAAAATTATTGTCTTTCTTTTTTTCTTTTTGTTTTTTGTTTTTTTTTTGTTTTTTTTTTTTCGTTTAAATTCGCGAATCAAATTGGGAAGAAGTTGCAATGCGAGATGTAATAAACCTTGCCATTCGAGACGGTGACGTTTAAAGTGACGTGAGAGAGTTCGACGATCCGTATTGATCGTGCGAACCCTTCGTGTTACGAAGTCTCACACGGGGATCAATCGTTGCTTTACAACAAATAAGCGTCCCTTAAGACGATATAGAGAATGATATTGATAAGGAACAAAGAATAAACGAAATGAAACGAAAAGAAGAGAAGAAAAGAGAAGAGAAAGAAAATTTCATTAGATTTAATATCGGTCATTTAATAATTAAATATTAAACGAACAACGATGTAAAATTAATATCGATAAATAATTAATAAACGATTCTCGCGTTTCTCGTGATAAGGAGTTCAGGATAAACGTCAGACACGCACGCGCTCTCGATAACTTATCGATTTTATCTACGTCTCTCTCTCTCTCTCTCTCTCTTTCTGTTTCTCTTTCTCTCAATCTAAACTCTCTATTATATATATATATATATATATATATATATATATATATATATATATATATATATATACATGTAGAGTGAAAGAGTGAAAGAGTGAGAGAGAGAGAGAGAGAGAGAGAGAGAGAGAGAGAGAGAGAGAGAGAGAGAGAGAGAGAGAGAGAGAGAGAGAATTTGAACGAGAGGAAAAAAAGAAGTTTTGAACTTATCCGATCGATAGATTTATTTGTTAAATTTATTGAAATAAATTAATTTGTTAAATTTATTGAAATAATTTAATTAATATCATAGTCGAGTAATTATATTTTC
>NC_060969.1:2124014-2146514 GCF_910589235.1 Vespa crabro | reverse complement strand
AAAAAAAAGGAAAAAAAAAAGAGAAAGAAACAACACACTAAACCCTAGAAGAAGCCATTGATCAAATTTCATGGTGGTTTGTGTTCCTTCATGAATTACGATACAGTTCAACGTTTGATATACTCCTTTTGCAATTACATTGTATTCTAATCTGATATTAAAAAATTTCTTTTTTTTTTTTTTTTTTTTTTTTTTTATCACTCGATCCTACGAAAACATTTTAAAACGAAACTACGGTGACGAAAGTCAGCCGTATTACGAAATTAGAAGGAAAGAAAAATAAAGAAAAGAAAAAGAAAAATTAAACAAAAAAAAAAAAAAGAAAAGAATTAAAATGAAAAAAAAAACAAACAAAAAATGTAGATTCAGTCTTGAACAAAAAAAAAAAAAAAGAAGGAGAAGAAGAAAAGAAGTGAAAAGTGAAAAAGAAAATTTCATCGATCGATTAGAAATATAAATGGATGAAGAAAGACCAGTGAAATTTTATGGTTTTAGACTATGAGACTCCTGTCCGTTGCGTCTATTTTCTATTGCGAAACTTTCAACGGCATTCACACACGGATTCTAACAGCCTTGAGACATCCTTGTCTTGTCCGAATAAAACTTATAACTCCGTAGTTCTGCTCTAACTATACGTCTAACTATAATATAATATATAACGGGGCCCGCGCGTTAGTGAAAGTACTTGAACAAAAAGAGGATCACCAATTTGTTCTTCCTGTTATAACTATTTTTAGTATATACGTGTGTATATGTGTATGCATATATATGTATGCGCGCACGCGTATGTGTTTATGTTTATCTGTATCTGTCTATAATAATTATAATAATAAAATTATATTTTAGTATGATTCCTGGTAATATGACTATCAAGAAGATATTTGTTTTCGAAAGAAAAAAAAAAGGGAGAGAGAGAGAGAGAGAGAGAGAATAATTTTTATCATTCCGCTTATATCTACTTATCTTTTTCATATGTTATGATTGTTATTATTATTGTTATTATATTTCAAGAAAGGAAGAAAAAAAAAAACAAACAGGAACACTTTATAGCACGATATCGTAACAACCGGAAATCACGTGTAAGCTATTTATTTTCGAGCTATAACCGAAGTGGCTCGTTAATTTAGAACATAAGCAAACTACTCGTGATAATATTGATAATAGGTAAAAGATAGGACACAAGCATTTTGATAATAATCACGAAAAAATACGAGTAAAGAGAGAGAAGCTTCGAGTATGCTAATTATTCTTATCCACTTTTTTTCTTTTTGGTAGTTTTCGTGTTTTTTTTCAAGGATGATTATCATCTCGTTATCATAATTATTTATATCTATTATCTTTACTCCTAAAATTTTCATACATTTTTTTATTATATATACATATATTTATATATGTATATTCTTGGTATACTTGTGTAATTTTTTCTTATTTAGTTTCTCGCGTGTCTCTCTCTCTCTTTCTCTCTTTCTCTTTTTCTCTTGCTTTATCTACGCTTAGACCAGCCATACTTTTAGAATCTGATCGTTTAAAGGTCACTTCAAAGCGGTTCCCCGCTATAATGAGCGTAATGGAGCTTTATGAATAGCGCCTAATCGTACCGAGGACACGACGCAGCTGTCCTTTCAACTATCAACATTACATTCCTACCTTTTTACAAAGCATATAGTTATATTTATACATTATTTTCTTCTTTCATTATTGTATTTAATTGATTTCCTTTTTTTTTCCTTTCCTTTTCTTTTTCTTTTCTTTTCTTTTCTTTTCTTTTCTTTTCTTTTCTTCATTCAGACGAAGTTTTTCATTCGCTCGACAAAAATATTTGTATTTTTATCTAATCATTTCTACATATGTAATATTATTTTTGTTGTAATATATTAGATAAGATTTCTTCAATGAATTTTTTATTTATATGTAAATGAATATTTATATATATATATATATATATATATATATATATATATATATATACAGAGAGAGAGGGAGAGAGAGAGAGAGAGAGGCAGACACACTATATTGCTATATTACCATATGTTACTTCGTCTTATTATATTTTATTATATATGTAGAATATATAAATATAAGATATTGATTAATTACAAAAAAGAAAAAAAAAAGGAAGAGGAAGAAGGAATAAAAAAAGAAAGCGCTCGCTGAAAAATATTTTTAGATATTCTCTCATAGATCGAAAAAATATTCCTTATCGAGTTGTTGGAAATGATACAAAAAAAAAAAAAAAAGAAAAAAGAAAAAAGAAACAAAAGAAGCAGTATCTTTAACAGATAATGGAATAGAAAAAAAAAAAAAAGAAAAAGAAAGAAAATAAAAATAAAAATAAACAAAAATTTATATACATTTTTTCATAACTTCCGGTTTTTCTAATACTCCGGAGGGTAGTTTCCGTTACGATGGCCTGCCTGCCTGCCTGCTTGCCTGTCTGTTTGCCTGCCTGCCTGTTGGACACGCGAACGATTTTCCGACGACGAGAGCACCGTTGCAAAGCGACTCCCTCGACGCACGTGTCTCGCCTATTGATAAATCGATAGCATTTCTTCAAACGTAGATACATACATAGATAGATGCCAGTATATATCATCTATATTTGTGTTTGTGTATATATATATATATATATGTGTGTATATTTGTATGTACGTACGTATTGCGCTCAGGATGCGTGTTTTGAAATATGGTTGCTACGAAACACCCACGATCCCAATCAAACACAAAAATAGGTGGTATTCCTTTCACGAAGGGGTTGTTGACACATGTCCTTTCTCCCCCACCCACTCACCCTTCCCTTATGGTTGACGTTCATGGTACATCGAATCGAAAGATTGTTTTCCATATTTTTTTTTTCTTTCCTTGTTTTTCTTTCTTTCTTTCTCTTTTTTTTTTTCTTTCTTTTTTTATTTGTTGTATAATTAATTAAAAATTACAGTAAAAATCTTATCATGAAAAGAAAAAAACCCATCGTTTTTCATTTTGCAATAATTATAGATCGTTCATTATATACAGACGTTATTATGTTAAAAAAAAAAAAAAAAATATTCCTTGAATTGTAAAAGCGATTCGAATTGATCGTACTTAAGGATAAATTGATCTATATCGTATGGATCTAAAAGTACGGATTATAATGTAAGAGCATTCCAACTAAGAGTTGAATATTTCTTGTTTCGTAATCTAACAGCTGGATGTCTCGTCACGTTCCCCTCCCCCCTTCCTCCCCCCGGCCCCTCTATCCTCACGAATCTTTTATGTTTGATCCAGTTTTAGTCTTTCTCATCTGCCGAAGCTCCCTGATCTCTCCCTATAACAAATTCTGAAAATATCTTTTCACCGAAGAAATCTAAAGGCTCCCTCTTGAGATCTAAATGTATATTATTCTTATCTATGTTCAAACACATTTCAATCGGATTTAATTATTTAGATACTTTTGTGTTACGTCCGTAATCATTTTTATTGTTTATATGCGATGCGATGCGATGCGATGCGATGCGATGCGATGCAATGCAATGCGATGCGATGCGATGCGATGCAATGCGATGCGTTATATCTCTAATAGAAAATCTTGAAATAATAAGATTTAAAAAAAAAAGAAAAATATAAGCTTGATGAAAAAGGAGAAATCAAAATTGTGGCACGAGGTAGTGGTACTCGTGAAAATTTATTTCTAGACGTTTGGCCTTTGTTTAAGATAAAAACTATAGTCACATTTTTTACATCGGTTATTAGATCCCTAATGCGTAGGCGGTAAGGAATCCTCCCTATTGTAAATGTCATCGATGTCGAGAAACCCCTTTATCTTATCACCATAAAGAAGCTTTAAGTTCCGACGTTGGTCGTTGGTTTAATTTAAAGGGAACATTGAAAAAGGGGGAAAGAAAAGAAGGAATATGTTCGGAGAAATATTTGGAGGAGTCGTTTTAAGATATTTTCTTTTTTCTTTTTTCTTTTCTTTTCTTCTCTTTTTTTAATTCTATTATTTTAATTCTATTTTTTTTTTTTTTTTTTTTTTTTTTTAATTCTGTCGTTAATTTCTTTTTTTTTTCTTTTTCTAACGACGAAGCATAAATCGATATAACTGCGAAAGGGTTAAATTACGATAAAACTTTATTTTTGTTCGTTCAATATAATGTCTTGTCAATGACATAATAATATCTTATGATCTTATTTCTAGAGAAGAAGTTCAGGAGCATACGGTCAGATGGAATGCCAAGTTCGAGTTCTGTTGTAAAATGAGTGCGAATGCGTCAACCGGTGTTCTAGATCCATGCATCTTAAGGATATCAGTGAGGAAGGTAAGTTATTGAAGGAAGGGATCATTGAAAGTTCAAGATCTGTTGATTAGATGATGGGGGTGTTTTTGATTTTATATATATATATAAAGCGTGTATATTTTGATCCCGTAGGAATTGAAGGGAGGCAGGTCCTTCCAGAGGCTAGGTTTTACCGATCTGAACCTCGCCGAATTCGCAGGAGCTGGTCTCTGTCGAAGGAGGTGTCTCCTTGAAGGCTATGACGCGAGACATCGCCAGGATAATTCTATGCTCAAAGTAGCTATTAAGATGAACATACGTTCCGGAGATATACTCTTTAAAGTGTGAGTGTCATACTCGTTTATAATGCCAACATACTTTGTAATTTCTTTTTATCTTCTTCTTCTTCTTCTTCTTCTTCTTTTTTTTTTTTTTAATCTCTTTTTTTTCTTTTCTTTTCTTTTCTTTTTCCCCCCTTAACATCCGTGATCTCGATCATTTTTTTAATGGATAATGGTTTTATCGTTATTACTGTTGCAGACCTTCTCCGTCGTTAAAACAGACTCAACTAGCAGTTCCTGGTGTCCCTGGAGTACCAGGAGTTACAGCCGACGAGGTGGCCGTTGAAAGATGTAGCAACCGAGAAGATTATGTGTCTAGTGGCTCATTGGCCGGTAGTATTGCTAGCGCAAGCAGTGGTTTCGGTAGTCTTCCGAAGAAAAGGCCAGCACTTTTCTCATCCGGTAAATATAACGTAATTTTTGTCTTTTTTCTTTTTCTTTTTCTTTTTTTTTTTTTTTTTTTTTTTACATTTCTGATCGACGAAAGAGATGTTAGAAAAAAAGAAAAGTAAAAGAACAAACAAGAGAAGAGATTCAAAGTCCAGAGAGAAAGAGAGAGAGAGAGAGAAAGAGAGAAAATGATTATTATTATTATTATAATTATTATTATTATTATTATTATTATTATTATTATTATTATTATTATCATTATCGTTGAGATAATCCTGTTAAAAGTGATATTTCTGATAGCGTCTATTTTTTTTTCTCTCTCGTTGATCCCTTTTTAGAACTACTCAGTGGGACGGAAACGTACGATCCCATGACCCTAAGTGAGATCGTACCTTCGGCTCTTCCGGTGGTTGAGGCATTGACAGAAGGGCACACAGAATCAGGCCATTCGAGGAATAGCAGCAATACCAGTCAACTTAGCAAAGGATCGGGATATGGATCTCTTAACTCGCACAGTCAGCATAGTAGACAGAGCAGTAGTGGTGACAGTGGCCATATTAGGTAAAACAAAAAAAGATAAATAAATAAATAAATAAATAAATAAATAAATAAATAAATGAATAAATAAATAAATGAATAAAATAAATAAGAAAGAAAAAGAAAATGAGGAATATGGACGAAAAAGTATATATATAAGGAAATAGAAAAAGAAGAAACAAAAAGAAAGAAAGAAAGAAAGAGAAAAAAAAGAAAAAAAAAGGGAAAGGGTAAAATTTTTCTTCTTATGAAAAAAAAAAAAAAGAAAAAAAAATAGAGAGAGAGAGAAAAAGATAGAACTAGAAATTACAAAGTAACATTCTCATTGATTATCAAATTTAATAGGAATTATCGATCGACTATTATTATTAACATTTTTTGCTTCGATCGAATTATTCGATAATAACATACATTACTTGAATAACATCTATACGTAAAAATTCGCCTTATTATTTTTAATAAGATTTAACACATAAGCATTAAGCGCATGGCGGATGGATAACGGAAAAGGGGGAGTTTGGATGTTCTTCGCAAGAGATTTAGAGAAGAAAAAGAAAAGAAAAAAAAAACACAAATCAAAAAAAAAATATTCAATGTGCCACACGACCTAACGCATTGCCTGCTAGATAACACGGTATCATATATATATATATATATACACATATATATATATATATTTCGTTTTTCTTTTTTTTTCTTCTTCCCTCTTAATTTTTTCTTTCTTCTTTTTTATTTTTCTATTTTCTTTTCTTTTTTGTATACACACAGAAACACATTCATACACGAACACAAACATTTCTTTCTTTCTTTCTTTCTTTCTTTCTTTCTTTCTTTCTTTTTTTTTTCTTTTTTTTTTCTTTTTTTTCAACGCGAGCATATAAAAAATTTAATGCTAAACATTTCTCATTAACAAACTAATCTCAAGTGGGCTGCGATTAGATTTAAAATAACTCATCTACTATTATAATTAATCCCTTAAAAGGCTTTATCGATGATATTATTGAGCTATCATTGCTACGATACGATTTACCAAAATTAATTATAATATAATTATTTAAAGGCATGCAAGAGGATATATATCACGTTCATATATTCGTACGCTTAATTACAAGATTAATTCAAAACAAATACGAATCTCTAATCGGAATCGAGGAACCAAGGAAGATCGTGCCTTCTAAGCACTTTTATTTTCACATATATGCATATATATTATATATTATATATTATATATATTATATATTATATATATTATATATATATATATATATTATTTTTTCTAATCACTTTTATTCTTCTTATTCTCCTTCTCCTTCTTCTTCTTCTTCTTCTTCTTCTACGTGTTAATAAGACCCTGTAGACTGTATATATGTATAAAAGTTTTTTATTTGTTTTTTTTTTGTTTTTTCTTTTTTTTTTTTTTTTAATTAATTATTATCTCTCACTTTTAATTTTCTCTTTAACTTCACTTTTCATATGATCTTTTTCTTCCATCTCGTCGACGTTTAATTTAACGATATCTTGAATATGAGTTATATGATTTATGCATGCTTGAAGAAGAAAGAAAAGAACGAACGAAAAAAGAAACAAAAGAAAAAAAACAAAAGAAAAAAAACAAAAAAAGAAAAGGAGAAAAAAGGAGAAAAAAATATTTTGTGTTGTGATCTTTATAGGTCACCCTCCTGGCCGGTATGGGCACCACGTATCCCGAATCAATCCCAAAATCCTTATAATTTTCCAAATGCACGGCCTGAAACGTCCTTCGAACCAAGGTCACCGTCACCAACGTCGTCAATGATGCTCGTTGATCCAAGAGCCAGATTTTGGTCCACTTCTAGTCCTATTTCCTCTCGGATCATGAGAAACGGTACGGGAAATCGTAGGAATACGACAACTACTACAAAGTCGATGACGATGATGCCCGAGACAACAAAGACAATAACTATTACAACTAAGACAAGAGAAACTGATAATGTCGAGGCTGCTGTCAATCCTAATGTTTATTTTCCTAATTTGGATTTAACGGAATCATCCTCAGAAAGAAACGGAGTTATTAGAAATCGTACAAGTAGTTGCATTTTATCGAACAATCATTACGAAGAGAATCGAACTACTGGATCGACTACTACTACCGGTGTATTTAGGGTACCAGGACCTAATGACGTGCCGCGACACTTGAGAAAAAATTACGAAAGAAATAGTTTCGAGGCACGTAACGAACGTAATAGTTTATCTAACTTAGGACAATACAAAAGGAACGAACAACAAATTATAAGTCAGGTGATTGTACCAAATTCAAAACCGAGAATTGGTCAGCCCGGTTGGCGTGGTATATCGAAAACCTGTGATTGCATTGAAAAGGGACAAACTAGTCCAGTATTACGATTGGTAGATCAGGCCAGGGCCGTATCCTCTCCCGATCCTCTCCATAGGCCTGATAATCCTAGAGCATCCCTACGTTCCGCGACGACGGCTCAAACCCTCAGGTAGGTTTTTCTCGTTCATCATTTCGATCAATTTCTTTCCTTTTATTTTCTTTATTTTTTCTTTATATATTTATCTGTTCTTTCTTTTTTTATTTTTTATTTATTTTTTTATTTTTTTATTTTTTTTGTTTTTTTTTGTTTTTTTTTTCAAACTATTTCTATTCTATCTATCATTCTTTCATTCTATCTCTTCTCTCTCTTTCTTTTTATCTTCATCATTTATCATTTATCATTATCATTATTATCATCATCATCATCATCGAGCAACCCTTTCGAGACGATTCTATGAACAGATCGAACATTTCACGTTCCTCTGAGGTTGGTTTATTTTTTTTTCTGTTTCTTTTTTTTTTTTTTTTTTTTTGTTCTCTCTTCCATTTCGACGTTCATACGATTGAGGTCAGAGATTTTAAATATAATTCACGTTCGTTGGATCAGGATGTAAAAGAATTGTTCGAAATATTTAAAATGGGATAATATAATATATTAGAAGGATTTGTAAAAATTGCATGTTACGATATTGGAGATAAATCGATTGATTAAGGGATTCGATCGGCTGCTTTTCCTTTGTCCTCGCTCTTGCTTTAAGTTTTTTTTTTTTTTCATTTTTTCTTTTTCTTTTTCTTTTTTTTTTTTTTTTTCTTTTTAATACTCCTCCCCCTATTTCTCCCGTTTATCTAATCCCGTTCCGATACATATACGCACATCATCCTTCGGGTTATTGGTTTATTTTTGATAAGGATGATAAACGTGTGGTAGTACGTTGACTAACACTTAATCAAACTGTAGTGATCCACAGCTGGGAAGCTTTTTCATAGACGTAGAGAGAGAAAGAGAGAGAGAGAGAGAGAGAGAGAGAGAGAGAGAGAGAGAGAGAGAGAGAGAGAGAGAGAGAGAGAGAGAGAGAGAGTCGTCGATAAGACCAATAAAAAAATTCCTAAACAAAGTGATCACTCATATACCAATTCATTTGGATATATATATATATATATATATATATATATATGTATATAAGTATATGTATATATATATGTATATATATATATTATTATTAATCTTATCTTATCAAGCAGACATTACGAAAATCATCTAATTATAGGAAGAACATCCTGCTCGTGGTCTATCGTTTCCACATGATCCAACGATGTAAGATCGAGCTCGATAATCATATATTTCACTTGCTTTGAAATACAAGTGTAGCTCGTTTGCGCATACATCATAAGTCAATGTTTAATCATTATCATTATCGTGCTAGCAAAGAATACAACAATAACAACAATCACAATCATTACAACAACAACAACAACAACAACTCTACAACGACAACAAGATTATTGGGTTAGGTGACAAGTATGCTTGAAAAGTATTGCTAGAAGAAGAAGAAGAAAAAGAAAAGAAAAATTAGAATAATAACGTAAAAAAGTAAAGAAAAGAAAAGAAAAGAAAAGAAAAGTGAAAGAACCGCGCAAGCTTTGCTTACAGTTCTGGATGGCTTTGTCAATCCTTGCAGGGGTATCGGCGGAGGTCACCGGAAGTTGCTGGACGGGGCGGGGGGCAAGCTGGCTACGGTCGCCACCAGCCCAGCGGACTCCGAGGAGTCCTCCTTAGGGGTACCGGAAGTCGCTCCACCAAGCTCGCAGCACCGAAACAGCATAACCCCACCGTCAGTCCATGCTTTCGTCTTATCTGCCTTATTTTCCTTCCTAATGTCGTCACATAATAATTATATTTATAATATTATTTCTTGTTAATAATATCACATACCTAATCGTTCTTGCTTTTTTTTGCATTGGCTTTCATTAAATTTTAAATATAACGGATCAATATTTTTCTTTTTCTTTTGTTTTTTTTTTTTTTTCTTTTTAAACAGTCCTGTTCAATATGTTTCGAAGTTGCGTTTAAGAGTCCCAAATTTTTTTTTCGGTTGATGTAGTTTATGTTTTTTTTCCTTATGAAATTTTTTTTCCTTTTTTTTTTTTGAGTGAGAAGAGCACTAATTTTGAACGAGTACAGAAATTATGTGTTATCATATTGATCAGGACAATTTTTGGGTCGATTAGCTTTTAGAGGGATATGCCTTGGGGTCTTCACAGTTTTCGCACTTTCTCTCTTTTTCTTTTTTTTTTTCTTTTTTATGCTTTTATCACCACTCGATATCACAGCTTTGCAAATATTTAACAAATGCGCTCGTTATTGTCAATGTTTACTGGCATGAAAATAATCAATACGTATTTATATATCCTTGATTCGACTACCATGCACACGTCGTTTCCCTCGCATAGTTTTCTTAAAGAATTATATTTAAACACATATTATTATTATTATTATTATTATTATTATTATTATTATTATTATTATTATTATTATTATTATTATTATTATTATTATTATTATGTATAATGTATATATACATTCAATCGTCTCGAATATTACGGCTGCACGATCACTGTTGTTTATTTATTTATTTTTTATTTTTTATTTTATTTATCTCTTTATTATTATTATTATTATTATTTTTTTTTTTTTATAGATATTTTATTTATGTCTTTTCTATTTTATATTCCTGCGATCATTCGCGTCGATATATTTCACGTACGAATATAATTATTTGATTCTCATTAGCTATTGAAAAAAAAGAGAAAGAGGATAAAAGAAAAGATTTATAAAAATCAAATTAAAATAAAAATGAATGGCCAAAATAATTTCTATTCGTCGTACGTGATATACGTATACGCGAAGATCGATAGATCATTCATTTTTAATCATCGACGACTCGAAACGAACGGAGTCTCGTCAGTGTGTGTATGTATGTATGTATGTATGTATGTATGTATGTATGTATGTGTACGAGTATCTACACAGACATATTTGAAAAATAAACTACGAAAGAATTTTATTATTATTAACAAGTATTCGTTCGATTCTATTACACAGAAATCCTTCAGGAGGTTCTGGTCTAAGTGAAACTGGATCCTTGGATCGTGCAAAGGCAGCATTGGAACGACGAAAAAAGGCAGAAGATGGTACAGGAAATCCTAGCTTATGCAGGATCGAAGTCACCAGACCTAATCCAGATTCATTGATCGATGAATTGATTAAGGCAACGAATTTGGAACAAACGGATCTCGAAAGTTCTGAGAGTAAGAACATTTATAATTAAATATATTTATTATAAGATAAAATGTGTTTTTTTTTCTCTCTCTCTAGACGAATACATTGAAACAAATCAATTAATTTTCATCGTTACGTATTAGCCTCGAAATATATTCCATTTTAATTGTAAAATTAATAAAAGCCTATAGAGAATAATTTTTGATAAAACGTTCCTCACTAATAATATCGTCGTTAATTTTTTTTTTTTATATAAATATATCATACATCATGATAAATTATTTTCAATAATTAATTCTATTATATATTTATCGTTAAAATATAAGATACGATATTATATCATATTATTATTGTTTCAATTTATTTTTGCCATGGTCATTCATAAAATAATCAAAATTATGATTGTGCATTAATGATAGCGTTGAAATACGTATGCTGTTTATAAATGTAATTATTAAATATAAATGGACGAAATCTCGTAAGATATATCATTTTATCAATTTTATCAAGGTTCTTTTAATTTTAATCTTTTTTTTTCTTTTTTTTTTTTTTTTTTAAGCAACCGGTTTACAGTTGTTCATCGCAAAGGATGGAACAACAGCGTTGGGTAGTCACGAGGTGAAGAGTCAGATGCCTGCCGGTGTGTTCAAGCAGGTGGTGATGGAAGAAAACAATAGGTAACACCAAGCCATCACATCAAGGCGGCAATACGCTAGGCAGGCCAGCACAACGTTCTCATTGGCCTTGGTGCCTGAACTCATCTACGAGGCTTACGAGCCACGGTAGTCATGATGGAGAACGACTTGTTTGTTGGGTCGAATATAAGAAGAAGAAAAGAAAAAAAAAAGAAAAAAGATGAAGAAAAAGAAGAAGAAGAAGGAGAGGATCGTCGTCGTAATGGTGTGTCTGATAAAAAATGATCAGACTATAAAAAACGACAACTTCCATCTAGCGAGAGAGGAGAGAGAGAGAGAGAGAGAGAGAGAGAGAGAGAGAGAGAGAGAGAGAGAGAGAGAGAGAGAGAGAGAGAGAGAGAGAGAGAGAGAGAGAGAGAGAGAGAGTGAGAGAGAGAGAGAGAGAGTGAGAGAGAGTGAGAAGTGTAGGGGAGGAAGGATAAGAAAGATATTTATCTTTAATTTTTGTTGTCTACTGTCATCTACGAACGAAAAAAAAGAAACAAAGAACAAAAACGAGTTCTTGCGTTTTAACTACAGTATTTCTTATAATATGTGTATGTACATATGTTTATGTATATGTATGTGTATATATATATATATATATATATATATATATATATATATATATATATGTGTACATGTATACATACACACATATCTTTTCGTACACATGATTTTGTACGTAATAATTATTTCGTTTACAATTATTTATAATGCTGTAAAGAAAGAAAAAAAAAAGAAAAGAAAAAAGAAACATGAAGATGTAAGGTTTATTATTATTATTATTATTATTATTATTATTATTATTATTATTATTATTTTTATTTTTATTTTTATTAATATTTCTATTATAATTATTGTTATTATTAAGACGATGACACTTTCTTGCAAGATGGAAGGAGCTTATGAGCATTACGAAAAGAGATAAATCGAAGAAGAGAAAAAAAAAGAGAGAGAGGGAGAGAGAGAGAGAGAGAGAGAGAGAGAGAGAGAGAGAGAGAGACGTATATTATAGGAAAAAAGAAAAAAAAAAGAAAAATGAATGAATGAAAAACAATAATTCAAAGTATACACATATTTTCTTCCGTGAAACTGAAGCACAATTGATATATTATTATTATAATTATTATTATTACTATTATTATTACTATTATTATTATTATTATTATTATTATTATTATTATTACTATTATTATTATTATTATTATTATTATTATTATTATTATTATTATTATTATTATTATTATTATTATTATTATTATTATTATTATAATCGACCGTGCTTCATGCGCGAATGGAGCTTTAGTCAATACAGTTTTTAGACGAGAGACTATAATGTCGTGATAATAAATCAGCATATTAGTTTTAAGGAAAATTATGGAAAACTCAAAAACATGGGGGAGGTGGTATATGTGTATATGTATATGTATGTACAACAATGGTTTGATTGATAATACTAAACAATGTCCAACAAAACTTTCGACAACTGTTTATTATTATTATTATTATTATTATTATTATTATTATTAATATTAACTATTATTATTGTTATTGTTGTTGTTGAATACTGTAATGCGGACTAAAATTTTGATGATTAACAAGTGGTCATTGTACAAAATAGAGAAACGAAACAAAAAAGAATAAGTTTGCGATCAAAAAAATATATTTTTTTATTTCTTTTTTCTTATATAAGAACGTAACACAATAAGATTATTTGTTTTATATTTTCTTCAACGCGCAATGTGTGCGTGCGTGTGTGTATGTATGTGTTTGTGTTTGTTTATGTGTGTGTGTGTGTGTGTATGATATCCTCACGCACGAAGAGTATTATTTAATTTAATTTAATTTAATTTAATTTAATTTAATTTAATTTTAATTTTAATTTTAATTAATTTTAATTAATTTAATTTAATTTAATTTAATTTTATTTAATTTTATTTTATCCAAATTTATTTTAATTAATTTGTTTTTCTTTTCTTTCGAGCTTTACTTATCGTTCTAATCATTTTTATTTTTGTTAACTTCTATTCCGCCTTACAGTATATCACTCGACCTTTTCTTATCATCATTATTGTCTCATGTACGATTTTATTTTTATTCTTTGATAACTTATCAAAACAAATCATTATGGGAAAAATATGTGAAAATATTGTAATAATAATTTTTAAATGTCTTTTTGGAAGCAGAAATGAAAATAAGAAACAAAAAACAAAAAACTAAAAGAAAAAAAAAAAGAAAGGAAAAGATAAGAGAGAGAGAGAGAGAAGAAAAAAATGACCTTGAAAAAAATCGGTGAACATTGAAGAAAGGGCGAGGTAAAAAATATATAAAAAAAAAAAAGGAAAAAAAAAGAAAAGAACGAAAGAATGAAAGAACCAATGATACCTCTCGTTGTTCATCCGACATTTTCTTGCTTAGAAAGAAAAGAAAGAAAAGAGAAAAAAGAAAAAAAAAAAGAAAAGAAAAGATTGTCCGTTTAGAGAGAAATCCCTTTTCGTCCGGTTTAATTTGATAACCGGCAGCTCTGATTCGTTTTAGCAAACTTGTACATATAATATATAGTAATTGTTACATAGCTAAATGGCTGGTGTTATATACAACATACGTTCTCTCCGTACTCGCAAACATAGGTACACACACACACACACACACATACATACACACAATATATAATAATCTATAAGCGATACGATGTCCTTTTCAAAAAAAAAAAAAAAAAAAAAAAAGAAAAAAAAGAAGAAAAAGAAAAAAAAAGAAAAAAAAGAAAAAAATGAAAAAAAAAAATAGACGAGGGCACAAGCGCTGTTTCGTGGTTTCGAATGAAAGTTGAAGAAGAAGAGATAGATAAGAATTAAATAAAAAGGTAAAAGAGAAAAAAATATAAGTAAATACAAAAATAAAAACAAGATGAAGATGATGATGATGATGATGATGATGACGATGATGATGATGAAAATAACGAGGAATGCAATTCATTAGGCGTATATACGTGTACATATATACATACATATATAATAAAATATAAAAATTGCAAATATTAAGTCGGATACGTAAAATAATACTTCGATGATCTATAGTTGATCATTATGAAGTATCAAAGGTGATTGATCACTTGTCGCTTCGTAAATTTGAAAGTATACATATTATGTAGTCGGAAAAGAAAAGGAACATGATTTTTTGTCGGCTTTGATGAGAAAAAAATTACGAAAGAAAAGAAGAGAGAGAGAGAGAGAGAGAGAGAGAGAGAGAAAAAAGAAATAACAATAAAAAAAAAACAAACAAACAAATAGAAAAATAAAAAAACGAGCGATCAAGAAATCGATCGGTGAAATTCGTGCGTACAAAGACAGACTAAAAATTTAAGTAAAAAAAAAAAAAAGAAAAAAAAAAGAAAAAAAAGGAAAAAAAAAGAAATAAGTAAATAAATAAATAAGAAAAAAAAAATGAATAAAAAATAAATCAAGACGAGCGTTAGCTGATGACGATAATGATCATGATGATCATGATTAAGATGGTGATGGTGATATTGATAATAATGAGGATGATGATAATGATGATAATGATGATGATGTTACACTCGCGCTTTATCACGCTTTTCTATTGGTATAACGATTTATCTGTTACTGTAATTTTTTTTTTTGACGCCCCTTTTCGTCTCTCGTCTATCTTTTCTAAGTTTATATATATATATATATATATATATATATATATATATATATATATATAAAGCATGCATATATATATATATATATTTCTCTGTTTGTATTTATATCTCAATACTCGAACACGCCTCCGAATAATATCTTCTTGAATTTCTTGATGCGATTATTGCGTTTGAAAATGGAGAAATAAAAATAAAAATAAATATAAAAACAAAAAACCATGAAATAAAATTCGACTCGATTGCGGCAATATAATATAAAAATATATATACATATACATATATATATATATATATATATATATATATATATATATATATATATATATGTATGTATGTATATGTGTATGTATATATATAGATATATATATGATACAATACAAGATGTATAATCAAATTGAAATGTTCCTAGATATTTGTTTTTTACATTATTTACTAATTTTTGCCATGCCGCGATCGTTATATTATAAACAAATTGACTTAATTTATTTAATAACAAGTATTCTCGAGAAACAAAAAGATAGATAGAGAGAGAGAGAGAGAGAGAGAGAGAGAGAGAGAGAGAGAGAGAAGTATAATTGATGTCTCTCGAGAAACGAAAGGTATTCTTCCTCGTTTTTGTCATTTTCTTTTCCTCTCTCTTTTTCTTTATAACATACGACGAGCGTGTAGAATGATATTATTATAACTAATTATAATTATAATTATTAATTTGTTCTTTATTGCTACGATGTACCGAGATTTAAGTCACGCAAAACCTGTCGCGAGGAAATTATATTAAAAGTGAAAGAGAGAGAGAGAGAGAGAGAGAGAGCACGTGATGCGTTGTAAAAAAAAAAAAAAGAAAAATGAGAAATAGAAAGGAAGATGGAAAATCTGTGTATTTCCTCGCGAGCATTGTACAAAACTTATGTATAAAAAAAAAAAAAAAAAAAAGAAAAGAGAAGAAAAGAAAAAAACACAAAACAAAAAACAAAACAAAATAGGAAACAAATGGATAAACTAAACAAACAATTACGATGATAAAAAAGCGTACGCCACGTTAACTTTTTTGCGCCTTGCCTCCTCGCCCCGTCGGATATTAATTATTGTGATATTTTATTGATAATATGTAATGATAGTCCAGCTAATTATCCTTGTATTATTATTATTATTATTATTATTATTATTATTATTATTATTATTATTATTATTATTAATATTATTATTATTATTATTATTATTATTATTATTATTATTATTATTATTATTATTATTATTGTAAATTATGGTTTTTTTACTATGGAAAAGAAAAAAGAAAACAGTCGAGTGCGCATTCGATAAACACAGAGACTCGCGTATTGTATTATAAATAATAGCCAAAATTTTGTCCTCTTTATCTTTCATCCCCCACTCAACCCCTTGTCTCCCACTCATCCCTTTCTTTTCCCCTATTTACTCTTCCTCTACACTCCATTTTTTTAATTTATCAAAAATCGACATTTCGTTGGGTTCCTTTTTTCCTTCTCACTTTCTTGTCTTTTTTTTCTTTTATTTTCTCTCTCTCTCTCATTTTTTTTCTTCCCTTCTTTTCTTACTTCCTTACCATCCTCCTCCTAATCACCTTCCTCACACACACTTTTTCTGTTCTTCGCGAGATGGATGTAAAACTTCCATAAATATGTGCTGATAATAACACATTTGAAAATCAATCTCGTTCCGTTGCTTGTCTACTTTCTAAACCTTTCCTTCTTTAGACATCCAAAGTAAAAAAAAAAGAAAAGAGAAAAGGATATAAAGAGTCAAGGATATACCGAATAATGGTAATAATATACAATTCTCTTGACAAAGGTGAACTGACCTATGTCATAATATCATGATTGTGCAATCGATCGATCGTTTTTTTTTTTTTTTTTATCGTGAAAATCATCTTAATTATCAATTGTCTTTTTCTTTCTTTTCTTTTTTATTAGTAATAATAATATATAATTATTATTATTATTATTATTAATATTATGTTAGGAGAATAACATCATGAGATTTCTGAAGTCGATCGTAGATAAGTAAAATCAAAAGAAAAAGAAAAGGAGAGAGAGAGAAAATTTATTGGAGAATTGATGACAGAAATTTATTTGAGATTTTTATCGTGGAACTTGAAAATGTATAGATTCGATTAAGATTCAATATGATATAATATGATCGATCTATTGACCTTTTGTTAAAAAAAAAAAAAAGAATAATATTTTTCAACTGAAAAAAATGAAAACTATCAGTCTAAAAATAAATTTTAAAAGCACTTTCTCTGCATACGTTTAAGAATGATCAATGATCTGACGTAACAAGATTCTGTGTTTCAGGATATATATATATATATATATATATATATATATATATATATATATATATATACAAAACTATGTATACAAATATACGTAACACTATATCAGTTATGCGAACGCTTTCACGATACTAGTTAACTTACTATTCATAACTCTTACATATTTCAATAGAAAATAAAAAACGAGATAAAATTAAGTTGATGATTGAAAAAATTTGCACAAAAGACATTTTATTTTCCATGTGCCAAAAAAAAGAAATATATTCCATTTTTTTTTTTCTTTTTTCCTTTTTTCTCTTTGTCTTTTGCTAATCAATTTAATCCATACGCGATGAACGTTAATATAATTGATAATGATATGAATGAATGCGTTCGATAAAAATGTCGATTCGATATTTCAAATAAAAGAATTTCCGTCGTATAATAAATGCGTGATAATTTGCGAGAGAAAGAGAGGGACGAAAAAAAAAAAGAAAAGAAAAGAGAAGGAAGACAAAAAAAAGCGCAGAATCGATTTGACAGCCAATATTGTTACGTATTATTATTGGGGCGGGTAAGGGTGGTGAGTGTATAAGAAGAGGGAGGGTTGGATGGGGGGGATGAGGATGAAAATAAAGAAATGTAAAACAGAGAAAAAGAGAAAGATTTAAAATGAATCTATAGATTTCGCGAAAGCGAGAATTTGTATGGTTTGATGTTACGTAAATTAATACGAAAGAAAGTAGTTTGAAGTGGATATAGAAGAATATGTAAGGAGAAAACGTTTGCCATACTTAACAAATATATATATATATATATATACATATATATATATATATATATATATATATATATATATATATATATATATATATTATATAGTATGACACATTGATTTTTTTATTGATTATCCTACATAATGTTACAAAACAAGAGAAATTAAAATATTTAAATTTATATTTACGTCATGATAAAAGTCTATCAATTTTTATACACAGTTTAAAAATGCACATTATTTTTTTTTTCTTCTCTTTTTTTTTTCTTCCTTTCTTTTTTTTTCTTTTTTTTTGTTTTTTTCTTGAATTGCTTAATCAAACTTTTAATCGTTCAAAAGTTTTCTCACTTTATTAATAATTATCATCGGACATTATTTAATAAAATAATATTTCTATGAGAAATGATTAATTCATTTTAAATAATATAAATTATGTGATAAACGATTGTGTAGAACGTTTTCCTTTTCTTTTTTTTTCTTTCCTTTATTTTTTCTTTTTTCTTTTTTTTTTTTGTACTTTTTTTCTTTCCTTTCTTTCTTAGAGAATATCGATAAATATTGATAAATTTCATTAATAGTCTTTCGTCATCTTAACAAATAAGAACAGTTCCTAAGGAAAAAAATATTAGCTCGTTTAATCTGTACATACAGACAAATACACACACAGACACACACACACACACACACACACACACACAGAGAGAGAGAGAGAGAGAGAGAGAATTAATGGTAAAACAATAATTCATTTTTATGCAATTAAAAAGAAAAAAAAAATAATCCTCAAGTTTTAACACACAACGTTCTTCGTTGCTAATAAATTTCACTTTCTTTTTTTTTATTTTCTTTTTTATATTACTCTATCCAGGAAAGAAAGAAAAAACAAAACAAGAATATTTCATATACGAATGTTAAATGGTTTAAATCTATTAACGCATCGCACGGTTACTTAAAAACCATAGAAAATACATAAAATATGGAAAAGAAAATAGAGATAATTCGAGAACTTAATACGACAATTACACAGGTCGAATAGTTTCTTAGAATCGATGTGGACACTACTAATAAATTTTTCTTAAATTTCCTATACGAATTCTTTCTCTCTCCCTCTCTCTCCCTCTCTCTCTCTCTTTCTCTCTTTTTCTTTTTTTTTTTTTTATTCGACATAGAAAGTACAGTGCGAAGTACCGGCTTGACGCAATTTTACGACAGCGATTGTGTATCGAGCATAATTAATCTTTGAAACGTACCGTGTCATACTCTTTTGCGATTTATGAATTATTCATTCTTTACATTCAACTTAGCTCAAGTTAATTTTATATTCTTCTTTTATTTTTTACTTTTCTTTATCTCTCTCGTTTGTTTCTCTTTGTTCGTACTTTTTCTTTTTTTTTCTTCCTCCTCTTCTTCTTCTTCTTCTTCATCTTCATCTTTCACATTTAATTTTTTTCGTCACTATCCATTGAAAAAGTTCATACGTGATAAAAATCCTAAATCAAAATATGAATACTGTCAAAGTTCATCAACTAAAGGTAACGTCGAACGTTTATTAGATCGATATATAAAAGGTGGAGATAGGAGGAGTGGGGTGGGGTGGGTGAGGGGGGGGGAGATAAGAAAGAAAGAAAAAGAAAAATCATCAATTCATAGTAGGAAATTAAATAATCATGATTTATTTTTCTTTTAATTAATAATTGACCTGGCGTCAATCAAAGATGAAAATTATAACGTAAAGAAAACGCGCCGAAACATAATATCTTTATCATTTACGTAATTACGATCCTATTTAAATCGTGAATCAATCGAAAGTATTTTAAATAAGTTATTACGAGAGAGAGAGAGAGAGAGAGAGAGAGGGAAAAGGGATTAATAAGATATAATCGAAAGAGATAAAATGCTATTACATAACGTGATAGATACGTTGCAAAAGGGATATTAATACTGTAACATCGTTATTTCACATTTTATCTTATTTAATATTACGTATGTATATATAATACATGTATACATAATTTGTTTTGGTTTCTTTTATTTTTTTTTTTTATTTTTTTTTTTTTTTTTCTTTTTTTTATAACAATTATATAACTCGAAATAAACTTAACATTATGTTATAAGACTCACGTAATATCTTTGTTGGTTATGCCACGTCAATTATTATCATTTTGCATTGATTAAATGTGAAATTGAAATTTCTTTTCCTTTTTCCTTTCTTCTTCCCGTCTTAATATTATTTCTTCCTACGAAAATTCCTTTTCTTCCTTTTTTTTTTTCTTTTTCTTTCTTTCTTTTTTTCGTTGTTGTTGTTTTCGAATGAACGAAGGATAATCGAGAAAGATGTATTTTTTTTTTTTCTTTTTTTTTTTTTTTCCAATAAACGATAAAAAGAAATATCTAAAGTATTCAAAGAAATTGTCCCATTGTTCTTTTTCGATTAATTTATAATCAGACATTATAAGTGTTATATAGGATGATATTAACTTCCCATCAATTTTTCTTTTCTTTGTTTTCTTTCAATTTCTTTATTTTTTTTTTTTTTCGTCTTCTTCTTCTTCTTCTTTTTCTTTCCTTTTTTTTTACATTTCGAAAAAAACCAAGTTCTTTCTCAAGAATAAAGCATATGACTAGATTAAAAACAAATATTGTACATATGCATATATATTATATATATATATTATATATATATATATATATATATATATATATATATATATATATATATATATAAAGAGTTTATTTTTTCATTGTCAGACCTTCGGAAAGAATATTATATCAATATGAAAGAACAGAAGTTGAATATTATCATCGATTTTATTGCTTCATTTAAAAAATACATTGTAATAAATAATAAATAATAAATAATAATAATAATAATAATAATAATGATGATGATAATTGAAAAATAATTTTATAATTGAATTAAAAAAAAAATAAATAAAAGCTAAAAAAGAGAAAAGAACGAACTCGATGTTTCTTCGAGGAATTTTTTTAATGATTAAATTAACCTGACGATTGAAAAAAAAAAATAAAATAAAATAAAATAAAAGGAAAATAAAAACAAAAGAAAAAATTGTTTAAGATCGAACGAATATGGGAAATATTTTAATCAAACGATCGAAACATAAATTTGCCAAATCCATCGATAGGAAAGATCTCCTACTCGATGTTTAAAAATATTGAAAGAAACAAAAGTAAAATAAGTTGGAGCGTATCTTTCAAAGATTAAATTCGATGAAGGAATAATTTGTTGCTTTAGACAGAGAAGATGATCGGATATCTTTCGTTTAAAAGGTAATTGCTTTTCTCGAGTCAAAGTAAATATAGGTACGAGTTCTTAGCCGCTTATTATATAGAAATTATTATTTCTAACTTAAACAATATGATCATCAAAAAATTTCCATAAACATAAACGATAAGAAAGTCTTTTAACCAATATTTATATGTATATATATATTTTTTTTTATGAAAATAATTATACAAAATATTATTAAAAAATATATATATATATATGTGTGTGTATATATATATTTCTTTTTCTTATTTTTTTTTTTTTTTTTTAAATCATCGCTTTATTTTCTAAACATTCTTTAATATTTAATAATCATTGGTCATCGATTATCATATTAAATTATGGCGAAATTGATAAGATTTTTTTTTATTTAAACTTTATTCGATTATTTTTAGAATTTATAATATAATAAATAACAATATTATATATCGGATAAGTAACAAAAATATATGTATTATGTAATTATTGATTTATTATTCAATCCATTTAGATTTAACTTGCTATAATTTGTTAATATTTATTTCTACATTTAAATGAAACGAATCTAATTATATTAGCATATATAGAAATCGTTGTTGATTATCGATTATACAATCAACTCGAATATATTAAAAATAATAATTTAATCGATCCCAACACTTATATAATAATTTAAGCAAATTTATTGTAATTTATTAATATAATTTTTTTTGA
>NC_060969.1:2116514-2121514 GCF_910589235.1 Vespa crabro | reverse complement strand
CCGGTTTATGCTATGCTCTCAAATGCACATTTTCTTAATTCAACGACGTGTGCCAAGGAATTGATAAATTTACGAGATGCTATCGATCGGCGAGTATTATGGAGCTTAAAAGGTAGGTAATATTTACGATAAATATCCGATTGAATTCCATCATTGACCTTTTGTTTCGAAATCTTATTATTTCTCTGCCTCTCTCTCTCTCTCTCTCTCTCTCTCTCTCTCTCTTTATTTTATTTATTTTTTGTTTTCGTTTACGTTCATTTTTTCTTTTTTTCTTTTCTTTTTTATGAAAAACACCTTACCGGATGATCTTTCAAATTTCTTTAAAATTACTTGTTTTTTTTTTCTTATAAGTGCATACTCTTTAAAGGATTATTTACAAATAGAAAAAGAAAAAGAAAAAAAAAAGAAAAAAAAAGAGAGAGAGATAAAGAAAAAAGGAAAGTGAAAAAATGAAATAATGCCTACAAATATATCAGTCGTATTAAAAGAGAAATGTTGGCATTTCGATTTTTCGATCAAAGAAAGAGGAAAAAATGGAAGAAAAGAAAAAAGAGAAGGAAAGAAAAAGGACGAAAGTAAACGAACAAATAAATAAATAAATTAAAATATAAATAACTTAAGAGAAACGGAAAAATGAAAAAGAGATTCGAGAAATGTTCGAACGACATCGAATGATGAAATGAACTAGTTAGAGTTCATTCCACAAGTTTCCTTAGAGAAACTATTACATTCCGATTACGATCGCATGAACCCGGTTCGTTCATTTGACAAAATCACTTTTAAACTTATGTCGTTTCATTTCTATGGTCTCTAAATATCGTCAACGAGAAAGAGAGAAAGAAAGAGAGAGAGAGAGAGAGAGAGAGAGAGAGAGAGAGAGATCAATGGTTGAGAGGATTTTTTTTCTTTTTTACTTTCCTTTTCCTGTTCCTTTTCCTTTTCCTTTTGCTTTCCTATTCCTTTTCCTTTTGCTTTCCTTTCCTTTCCCTTCTTTTTTCTTTATTCTTTCTATGCAGTTGTTTCCTTTGCGAGATTAAAACAAAAAAAAAAAAAAAAAAAAAAAGAAAAAGACGAAGGAAAGAAAAAAAAATAACGAAAGAGAGAAAGAGAAACTGAGAGAGAGAGAGAGAGAGAGAGAGAAAAAAAGAAAAAAAAAAAAAGAATTTACACTGAAAAGAACGGAGACACCACAAATTGGCTCTTAGACGTATTTGATAACAAGTTGTCTCGAAGGATTCCAACGAAAGTCATATTGTTACACACACTGTCGGTCGTACTTGTATACACATGTGAATACACGAGTTAAGCTACAGGTCGGGGAGTCTTGTCAAACAACTCTCGCCAAAAGATTCCTTAAACTCATAGCTAAGAATATAACTATCGGCTTGCTATATCTATTTACATTTGAAAAATTTCTTTCTTGGCCTTCGTTTTATTCATTGATTCATCCTCAATTTACTTATTAATTTTTATGTAATATATATAATATATATTTAATATATATATAATATTAATTATATAATATATATAATATTATTAATATTATTATATATATATATATATAATATAATTAGAAATAATAATCGAATAAATCGAAACATACATACTTTTGCATGTAGAGTCATCATTTACTATGAAGTCCGTATACCATGATTTCAAAGTCTTTCTATTATATGTATATACTATTATATGTATATATAAAGATAATCAGATGATAAAATGCATTTTCATTAATAATTAATAAATCTTTTTAAAAAGAATTAACATTGCCATAACTAATATTAATATTATATCTTCGTTATATTTTTCAACATTGATTATATTTACTCATTAAAGTATTGACTTATTAATAATTATTAACAGAATCATTTTGGATGAATATATATATATGTGTGTGTGTGTGTGTGTGTGTGTGTGTGTGCAAATGGTACATTAATTTTTATCTTTTTTTTTTTTCGAAAGGATCGTAAAATAAGAATATATATATATATATATATATATATATATATATATATATATATATATATATATATATATATGTGCAAATGGTACATTAATTTTTATCTTTTTTTTTTTCGAAAGGATCGTAAAATATTTTGAAATATTAAGAAATTGGTGTTTCTTAATCTTTCCTTTTTATTTAATTCTTATATCATTTAATTCGTTATTTCTTAAAATAGCATAATCTTTTCGTTCATCAATAGTGTGAATGAATAAGATGTTCGTCCCATTTTTTTTGTTATTATATCGATAAATTATTACAAAATCTTCCAATACAATTAGGATTCATCTTAAACATTTATTGACGGTAATTGATATTCATTTTTTATAATTTTCAAGGTGAACGTCTTTTCGAGATGAACATGTTTTCGAGATAAATAAGTTTCTGAGAATATCGTACAACTTGCTTTTAAAACATTCTAAAATACTGTAATCGATAAATTAGATAATCTACATTAGATAATCTACATATATATATATATATATATATATATTTTTTTTTAGCGTTGCTTAATTTCTAATATTTTGAATTACTTAAAAAAAACATTTTTCCACGATAATTCTAATTTACATTTTATTTTAATTTATATAAATCTATCTATACATCTTCAAATGTTACATTCTTAAAGGATGATCGTAAAGAAAATATTTTTTATTATATAATTCGATTAGAATCCTTGAAAAAAGAAAAAAAAAAAAAGAATTTATATATCATTAACGATTATTTTAAAAAGGTAAAAAAATTAAAAGATTTTAACACCTTACATTAGACAATCACTTTATACTTCGTCGATACGTACGGTTGCTCACTGTTAGGGGCATATATATTATATATAAATAATATAGAAAGTATATAAATCTAATGGGATCATTGAATTAATTCATTAAATTTGTTTCTTTTTTTTTTTTATTTTTTGTCAAAGTAATCGATTCAAGTGGTGAACCAATGTCCGGATTTCTCTATGGAAATAATTATTGGCTTGGTAAACAAAGTCAATGCGAGGATACGAATAATAGAATTCCGTTAACAATTAAAGAAAATGAACTAATAAATAATTCGAGATATCGTCACGTCGAAGATGAATTTCCACCGTACAAAATCAAATATTTCGTCGCACATTTCAGGCACAATAGCACTTTGCAATACCACATTAGAGTATATAACGAAGTGAGTATCCATTAAATGAATGAACACGATCTTAGTAATACTGATTAACATAAATGTTTTTATTATTTTTTCTTCTTTTTCTTTTTTTTTTTTTTTTTTTTTGTTTCTCTTTCTATAGGATTTGGTAACACTCGGAATGTGTTTACCGGCCACCTGTTCAAATGATCAATTATACATTCTTCTTGAAAAAGTTTTAAGAAATAGAATTCTTATTATAAGTGACCTATATTCTATTGATCTTAAACTGCTCGAAGTAAAAGATCTAATTGACGATTATCAATGGTTCTCGAATAAAACATTCATATCAATCATGTATGTCAACGAGCATAAAAGATTTATGTGCGTTACGTTAACCGAGTATAACAAATTGATTGGTCTATTTCTCCTTTAGGTTTCTATTAATGCTTACGTGTTTGTTAACACTAATAGGAACGACCTATGACATTGTGATATATCAAAAACGTTTAAAAAAGCACGCTAAACTTCTTCAAATTTATGAGAATACTCATTCTTCTCAAGACAAAACAATCGGTATGAATAATATATATCATAAAATGAATGAATGTGTATATATATATATATTTATATATATATATAATATTTGATAAAATTATTTAGATAATAAACAATCAAACATGGATCCTGAGAATAGGCCGATAACATTAAAACTTCAAAATTCTATTAGTAAAGTATTTCTAGCTTTTTCCATTTACTCGAACACGAAGGCAATATTTAATACAAAACCGAATGATGATTTTATACCGATTATTCACGGTTTGAAATTTCTATCGATGTTATGGATCATTGCAGCACACACGATATTCTACATCAGTGATTATATCGGTAAATTAACAACACATTATAATCAAAACTTAATATAATATATAATAATAATTATATTTCTTAAAACTTCATTTGATTTACTTTAATTATAGACAATAAAGTAATATCCTTTAGAAAATCAGAATCTTTGGTTCTTCAAGTGATAGCCAATGCGTCACTATCGGTAGATACATTTTTTTTCGTCAGTGGTTTTCTCATAACTTATTTGTATCTAAATAAACAACAGGAAAGTAATAAACATCGGCCATTGAATTATATTATTAAATATTACTTCATGAATATCCTAAAAAGATTTCTCAGGTAGGTAGGTTACATGTTAACGAGTGTAATTAGAAATATATAATTACTTATAAAAATTTTGTTTTCTAATTTAGATTTACACCGTCTTATATGATTACAATGGGAATATTTGAAATAATTTCATTGTGGTACAGTTATACCTCACAGTTTTATATGACAGAACGTTCATACGATGTCTGTCCAAAATATTGGTGGAGGAATATACTTTATATTCAAAATTTGTTTGATAGAAAAAACATGGTAAGAATATTTCCTTTTATAAATAATATAAATATTATAATATTTCAAATAATGTTTAATTGTATTAAAATTATTTTAACGATAATATTATATTTACAGTGCATGTCTTGGAGTTGGTATTTGGCAAATGATATGCAATTTTTTATAATAACTACATTCCTGTTAATATTATCATCCAGGTAAATCAATTATTTTAATTCCATATATTCCAATTGAAATTTTTTTTCCAATCGTAAAACGTTTGATAATTAAAAACATTCAATTATGGCAGGTACTTCATCGTGGCCACCTGTTTACTAGGTTTATTGTTTATCGCATCGATAATCATAACCGGCTACATATCATATATTTACAATTATGTTCCTACGTAAGTAATTGAAAATTTTAATACGTCAGATTAATATACATATTATAATCATTATTGATGTTTGAGATTGATTTTATA
>NC_060969.1:2101514-2111514 GCF_910589235.1 Vespa crabro | reverse complement strand
ATTTCTTCTACTCCTGTTGCAATGACATTTTCAAACTTTCAAACTGGCTTCTACATTGATTTCTTCAATTGATTCTTAATCCTACAAATATTAAATATGCGTCATATTAATACAAACAGATAACAACAAACATTTCTAAATAAAATGATAATAATATTTTCTTTCGGTTAACCTCAAAAATGTTAATTCGTATTATACATTAGAAAAAGGATAAACAATGTTAGATATATTAATTTATACGTGTTATCCCAATGTAATATATGTTCTTAATTCAAACGGTCAATACCAAAAAAAAAAAAAAAATTAAAAAAAAAAAAAATAAAAAAAAAATTGAAAACAACTTCAAAGCAGTTGATTTCTAATATTACAAAGCCACGCCCCAAAAACATCCAAAAAGTTCTTATTGTTATTTATAAATGGGATTAATTTTAATTATATACACAATTTGTATGAAAAAAAAAATTATCACCAACTTCTATAATATGAGATTTTTTTTTAAATATTTTAAAACGTTAAGTTCTGTCACAATGCAGCACCTTGCGTTTGACAGTAGTAGCCATCTTGCGATGGAAATACGACCAGTTGGCGCCACATTCGAATCTTCCAATCAGCCACGTGCGGTCAAATTATCGAAAATTTGAATTTTGTGATCATTGTACTAATAAATATACGTAATCTTTTTTGTCATTATTTCAATATTATAAATAATAATAATAATAATAATAATAATAATAATAATAATAATAAAAAGAGAAAACAAAAAGAAAATATTTTTTTTCATGTAGAACAATTAATATGGCAGTAAAGAAAAAGAAAAAAAAAGTTCATACATATATACTTAGATCTTATTGCGTCATGAACGATTTAAAAGATGTAGAATTTACTCTAAAAATTCATTAGAATATTTTGAGGATGATGCGTCTCGAGGTTATTAGCAATATATATATTAATTGTATAAATACGATTACATTTGTATCGTAAGGAGTTCTGGGAGACCACAAATCCTATTAGTATCTCTTAATAAATCGGATTATGACAGGATTTCTTATTCTCATCGCTTATTAACTCGATTCTTGAATAGTTGAAAATGGTCTTGAAATTTATCTTTTTTCTTTCTTTCTTTTTGTTTTTTGTTTTTTTTTTTTTTGACGTTTCAAATATCTCGAAAAAGCTTATATAACAAAATAAAACGATATAAGAAGAATATTTTACAAAAATAGGAGTCGGGGTGAAATAATGAATTTTATTTGTAAAAAAAAATTGTTCAACAGAACAAAACGTATAATCACAATTCGACAGTGATGTAGCAATTTCGATTAGGTGTTTGTGTTGCATATGTATATGTATGTGTATGTTTGTTTTTTTTTTTGTGATTCTTCTACAGTATATAGAGCGTATTTTAACATGAAATATAAAACTCTCATCATCAACTATATATATCGTTAACTCTGAACATGGTCAACATATAAATATACAGTCATCACGTTAAGTTAAATATATATATATATATATATATATATATATATATATATATATATATATATATACGTATATAATATATATATATATATATCCATACAAGTATATGTATTTATGTATATTATATACACATATGTATAGTGATTTTATAATATAATACGTTTTCTTCTCTCTCACTTTCTCTTTCTCTTTCTCTCTCTCTCTCACACACACACACTCTCTCTCTATCCCTCTCTTTCTTTATACGATCTTATCATGATATATCTCTTCTTTGTTGTTCTCATACGTATATTCATGCAGATTTATCATACATGCACACGTACAACATATATGTATATATATATATATATATATATATATATATATATATATATATATATATATCCCAAAAGATATATCGCGCTACTAAAATTAATACAAAAAATTGCTTCTCTCGAAAATCCATTTTAATAACATTTTGATACGAAGAAAAGCTTCCTGTCGATTAGAAAAAGGAGAAAAAAAGTAACGGACGACAAATATCGTACGCACATCGAAAAATTTTTTTTTATTTCTTTTTTTCTATTATTTTCGTTTTTGTTAATTTTTTTTTGTATATTTTCTTTTGTTTTCTCTCTCTCTCTCTCTCTCTCTCTCTCTCTTTCGCCTGTTTCAATTTTCTCATATTATACACGATCACGAGAGAAGGATAGAGTATTATAATATCGCGCCGAGGGATTTTTCTTTTCACTATGTTCCCGCGATTTTTCTCAGATTGCTTATTTAGAGCATTTTGGCACTTTTATTAACGATGTATAGTAGTATCAATGGTAGTCACTCTTTTATTTTAGTCACTCTCAACGCGAATTCTTTTTTATTTATGATGTGTGTATGATCTCTCTTCTTTCTTTTTGTTTTCTTCTTTCTTTCTTTTTTCCCCCATAATTCCACTGATTATTTTCTTGTATTATTTTTTTCTTCTATTCTTCTTTCAATCGTCGATCGAATCACGTTTTGTATCCTTAGGCCATTACCTTCTTCTTCCTTTCCACCATCATCACCACCTCAACCTCCTCCTCTTTCTCCTCTTCTTTCTCATCCTCCTCATCTTCTTCCACCATTTTTCTTTTAAACATCATGGGAAAGTTCTTATCGACAGATGAATCTAAAGTATAAGAAGTTGAATAACGCGAGCTGAGGATTACGAGTTTTTCAGAAGCAACCCATTTTTATGGATCTTCCTTACAATCTTTTCCTTCGCTATCTCTCTCTCTTTCTCTTTCCATCTCCCTCTCCCTCTCTCTCTCTCTCTCCATCTTTTTTCTTCTTTCTTTCCATGTCCAATTGCTCTCTATTCTCCTCTCTCTCTCTCCCTCTTTCTCTCGCTCTCACTCTCTCTTCCCTTAGCTCTCAGCTTTTCACAAGAAGAGTTCCCTGTGAATCATATTCAGTCTTATCTCGTCGTTCGTGCCAATCCTGGTCACGTCATTTGGGCGGCATTGAAGCCTCGTTTTCTCGTTACAGAGAAATGTTGTGGGCTACCGATCTGAAATTGTTGAACGTATGGATTGTTTCTGAGTACATTGCCACCTGGTGATCCAGTAGAGTATTGCGATGGTGGTACAATGATTCCAGTTTGTTGAAGATATTGTTCACGATATAAAGCTTGCTGTGTGACATATTCACCGTTTATAGGATTCTGCGAACCATAATGTATTTTTGTTGTACCTTTAGTTGGCATTTGATTAGCGTTACATTCCTTATAACTATCCTGATAACGCAAACCACTACCGGTCGGTGAACTTCCTGGCGGTGTAACATTCTTCAAACTTTGAGTTGGACTTTGAGTAATAGATTCTAAAACGTGCCTTGGCATGTTAGGTGAGTGACAATGACTTTCCTGAAGGCCATCGACACGATTAGCATTTCTCACAAATATCGGTGCACTCTCTGGCCTACCACCGACTATATTTCTCATCCCCTCCCGATCCTTAGCACTTAGACTTTGTTTCGACGTACTCAAACCGGAATTACGATTCTTTTGATTGGACAATGTTGCGTTATTCAGATCGGACACGCTCGACCACGTTACGCTTGCTAACTCCCAACGCCGTAAAAGATTTGATACATGTTCGGCTCGGTTCGCTGAGTCAAGACTTTCGTCATAGTCAGGACCCTGAAAACATAGATAGAAATAAACGAATAAGTAAGTAAACAAACAAACAAACAAACAAATAAATAATTCTAAAAAAAAAAAAAAAATTAATGTATCTCACATCCTTCGTACAACTTATTGTTAGTTTTTTTTTCTTCCTTTTTTGTTTTGTTTTGTTTTGTTTTTTCCTCTTTTTTGTCATTTATAAAGCTTGTAGTGATTCTTGTACTATTAGATTTATCTTTTGCTTCTGCCATATTATATTGAATTACACGAAGGGTAAATTAATGGCATGTCTCGCGCTTACGTTTCGTCGTACATAGAGAAGACGTACGGCTACCGCATGAATGAACATTATTGCGACAAGGCTGATGGAAGGTCGTACTGAAAGCAGCAACCTCGAGGGGACCGTTTTCTCGCATGGCCTGATTCTAATATAACGCATATAATGCTTATGCTTATGATCATGATATATTATGATTCTGTTTTAGTCAAACCCATTATTTTCCTCAACGTCTATCACGAGGAACAATATCATATAATAATAATAATAACAATAACAATAACAATAACAATAATAATAATAATAATAATAATAACTAATTAATATAAAATAGATACATTAATATAATACATACAACTTACATTTTCAATCTTTTCATCAAGCATTTTGAAGAAATCCAACTGACTGGTGGATATCTCTCTGAAAAAAACAAAAAATAAATCATAAGATATCAATGGGTGTTCCCTTATAAAAAAGAAAAAAAGGAAAAAAAAAAGGAAAGAAAAAAAAGAAAAAAAGAAAAATATGATAATTACTATCAAAACTAGTGATCGAAACTCACGCTTGTTGTAATAGCGGTCCACCTCCAGCACCATTCGGTTTCTTCTTCGTTTGACCTTTGACATCGCCCGAACCATTTTGCTCCTCATTTCTATTCACCTCCATCCCGTTGTTATTCGTTTTGTTTCCTTTGCCATTGCCGTTACCGTTCTTTTGTTCAACAGACGTGCTGCCTGTAAAAAATAAATAGTAAAACTAAATATACAAATAAATAAATAAATAAATAAAAAGCACGAGATAAAAATAGTTTAAACATTGTTAAAATTATTATGTAAATAAGAACGAAACGAACTGTGCGAAAATGAATTAGAATTTCAAAATGAATTCGTATATAAAATATTTTCCTCCCATATATATATATATATATATATCCTTATTAATTTGATGCGAAAAATATTTTCTAATTTATATTAACATTGAACCTTGAAGAAAACAAGAACAACGAGATTAGACTCTTGTTTATAAGTTGTTTAATCAGCCGGCATCTGCATGATGCCTTTTTTTCCTTTCACTTCTTATTTTCTTTTTTTTTTGTTTTCTTTTTTTTTTTCTTTTTAAATTTACCGCCTTTCGTTGTTATATGCATGCACAACGAAGTCGTGCGAGGAGTGAAAGTGCAAGGTTCAAGAATGCAACTCCGTAAACATGCTTAATCTTATCATTAAGAGACTTGCAATATGAGAGAGAGTGAGAGAGAGAGAGAGAGAGAGAGAGAGAGAGAGAGAGAGAGATGATGATGGTGATGATGGGAAGAAACAAGTTCGTGACATTTTTCAAAATCAAAAATAGATTCCCCTTGCAAAGGGAAGCCCCTTTTATTCTAATATTTTCTTCTTCTTTTTTTGTAATTCAAAACTCCAAATCAAATTTCATCACTTTCGAAATAACCGAGTAAACGTTTATTTTTATCGTGATTAATAAGAAAGAAAAAAAAAAATGAAAATGTCGAAATACGTATTTTTAAGAATAATTTTATAAAATTATATGAACTTACATTAAAATACAATTGTTTCATTTAAAATAATATTATTCTCTCATAATCATCGATAATATTTAGGGTTAAAAGTAAAAATAAATTTCGACGTTTTCTTTATTAAACTCAGATAATATATACATACTTTTTTTTTTTATCGGATTATTGAGAACGTGATAATAAAAAAAAAAAAAAAAGAAAAAAGAAATAATAATAATAATAATAATAAATAAAATCAATATACAGATCTCTCTACAATTTCTTTTCTTTGTTCTTTTTTTTTTCAATTTGTGTTAGCAATATCATCACACACACAACATCAAAAAGCACTCCTATTTTGTATTATTAATTAATTATTAATTAATTATTAATTAAAAGAGTCCCTATTGTTTCCTTTAAACCTATAATCATACATGTGACTGATTTTGTAACAACAAAAAAATAAGAACGTTTTTGTTACTCAATAATAAGTGTCCATCGAAATAAACAATGCATCTCTCTCTTTCTCTCTCTCTCTCTCTCTCTTCTCTTTCTTTCTCTTGCTCATCCTGTGTTCTATAAAGTTTCTCGTCGCGACACAACACACACGTGGTCCATTCATTGGCACGCAAAGCAAGAACAGAAAGGAGAATGAACTCGTATTACAATGAAACGTAAATAAACCCGAGACAGAGTATAATATACGTTCTACGGTGTCCTAACGTTTCTTAATCCTATTCAAAATAGAAAGAAAGGAAAAGATTAATTATGAAGATAAAGAAGAAAAAAAAAAAAAGGAAGAATGAAAAAAAAATAAAAGAATGCACGAGTTTGTAATAATTTTGCAATAATTTTTCGAACATAAATAAATACATATAATGTTAAAAACAAGGAAAGAAAATGAGAGAAAGAAAGAAAAAAGAAGCGCCTTTTTGCCACTTGTTTATCAACTGTATTGATAAGAATGTAACTGTCGGTGATAACGATGGCAAAGTCCGTAAAAAAAAAAAAAAAAAAAAAAAAAAAAAAAAAAAAAAATACGACCGTGTATTGTTATTTATTCGCATTCTTTTGAAAATTATCAAAAACAAGCAATTTTTACCTCACTCTAATTATTCATAAAAACTTCTTATATAAGAAATATAAGAAAAAGAAAATAAATAAATAAATAATATAAAAAAAAGAGACAACAACTTATAATTATATTATAAACAACAATAATAAATAATTTATAATATAACACCTTGTAATTATACTAAATACTTGTCGCTTAGGTCAAGATTTGCATTGTTTATTTCTTTTCACGCTTTTCATCGCTTTTTCAAAACCAAAATGTGTATTCTTTTAAAACCACGTTATCAACAAAAAAAAAAAAAAATAAAAATAAAAAAAAAAAAAATAAAGAAGAAAAAGAGGACAAAAAGAATATAACAGCAATATTATGAATTGCCAGCTCCAAACTTTTCCCTCCCCCCAATTTACCACCATTTCATTTGTTTATTCATTTATTTATTTATGTATTTTTCTTTTCTTTTCTTTTCTTTTTATCAACAAATTTCAAGCTATACATTTTGAACGATCATTTCATATCTAATCTATCATAATTAACTTATTAAATTAAATTAACTCCTTAAATACATATACACATGCACATAATGTAAATATATATAACGTAAATATATATATATATATATATATATATATATATATATGTGTGTGTGTGTGTGTGTGTGTGTATTTATGATGAAGGCGCCATTTCCTTGCATAAAAGTATTTACATAGATAATTATAGTGAAATAAACATATTATGTTCATCGCATTGTATTATGTTCTTCTTTGTAATGCAACTAAAAAAGTAGCAGAGAAAAAAATATCTTCGAGAAAATGCGCTTTTACATGGATCGACGAGAAAGAGATGAAGAAATAAGAAAGTTAAGCTAACAAAAAATAAATTAAAAAACAAGAAAAATGACGAATTTCTTTTTTTCATTCGAATGGTATCAATTTCTTTTTTCTTTTCCTTTTTCTTCTTTCTAACATTTTTATTCAATAATATAAAGAATAAAATCAATAAATTAAATATCTGTTCGTCTAATTGCAATTAGATATTTAATAATTTATTCTTTTTTTATTATGTCTCTCCGTCTCTCTCTGTCTCGCTCTCTCTCTCTCTTCTCCTCTCCCACCCCCCTCTCTCTCTATCTTTTCTTGACAAAAAAGAAAATGACGTATGTACGTATTTTCTTTCTCCCTGGAATTCACTATCCGCATAATGAAATAAAATGGATCCGAATGAAATCACGGAAGCGTGTAACGAGCACAAAAATCTAATCGATCGATCGATCGATCAATCGTGATGCGAGAACGAACAGAGAGAGAAAATACGTCCGAGACCTGACGAACAGATTTAATATTGGCATTTCAATTTGTGATGTAATACCTACCAACTACTGTATCGTGTAAAAGTTTCAAAAGCATTCTCTCAAAAAATAGAACGGCGACTTAAAATTTCTCAAGTAAAGATCAAAAAATCGTTTTTTAATATCGTTCCTTTTTTAAAACTTTTGGCCCCTATATCACCCATGTATATTGTCCACTTCCTCACCCCTTCGTTTATATTATTTTTTTTTTTAAACATTAATTATTCCATTTGAATCAAATTTTTTTTTTTTTTTTTCCTATAAGTAATATAGTTTTTGTAATCATTAGATATATATGTATATGTAAATAAATATTTTACAGACAAACGTGATATTGCATGATTTTATTACCCTAATTTCAATCAGTTATTATTATTATTATTATTATTATTATTATTACTATTATTCCTTTTATATTTTATTATTATATTATTATTCCTTTTTTATTTTGTTATTGTTATTATTGTTGTTGTCGTTGTCGTTACTGTTGTTTTGAATATTTTTCTCTTTTAGACAACGACGTAATTCGTTTTCCATGTATAAAAATAAACTTTCTACGATAGAACAAACATAATATTACATGATCCTATTATCCTAAAGAATATATGTAACACGATTACCTAACGTTGTCTGATCTCTTATACTTAATTACATGCGCCCTTGACGTAAGTATTTTCCTGAAGGACATTACAAGGGATTCATATAACAATATAACTCGTGCTTCTCATGTCGAGTCAGCGAATGACTTTATTCAATAGTCATAAGTATCCTCGATGATTCCCAATAACACGTTTTTAATTCTTTCACTTAGAAATGTTATGTGCGACGTTGAAAAAAAATATATATACATATATACTTTTCTTTTTTTATAAATTTTTTTTTTTTTATATAAATTTTTTTATATAAATAATTCGATCCAAATTTCAAAAGACTCAATGATCAGTTTACATTTTAAAAAACGTTAAAAGTTGTTTCAGTTAATCCTTAACCTTAGTTTTTAAAATATAATTTCATTCATTTCAATATCCCTTTGAAAATTTATTTAATCGATTTATACGTTTTGCATATAAATAGGACAGTCTATAAATAATTAAATAATTTAAAAAATCAATTACTCTTTTTCAAAATCTATTAGATTAATTTGTATGTTTCTATGTTCATTTGTCGCTTTTTTTTTTTTACGATAAAAAAAACTACGAGTAAGGTTTCTGTCTAATTAAAAAAAAAAAAAAAAAAAAAAAAAAAAAAAAAAAAAAAAAAAAGAATTAGTCTTGAAAGCTTCGAAAAAAATCTCGTAATTGATTACGGGGGAAAAAAAAGAAAAAAAAATAGAAATAGAAAAAAGCCTTAAGATTTTCTACGTATAATTAAACATTTGGCATTGAAAAAACACTCTTATCTATTATATTTAGAAATGGAAAACTCATCAGTATTATCTCTATTTCTATATAAATGAACAATTTTTAACAAATAGTAAAGAGATAACGATATATAACATGTTCGAACGAGTTTCCTATCATTCTTCTTTCTAATCAATTTAAATAATTTTTTTCTTATTAGAATATAGATTAGGTTAGTAACGATCTTGTATTACGTGGACATTACTAAAATTCATTCACGTGTTCATAATTACGATAGAAATATTATTATTCCAATTCCAACATTTTTTATTAATAGATAAAAATATCTCTCTATTATTAATACTTTTAAACGTTATGTTTATTATTATAACAATTTTACTATTCCATAATTAATAGTAATAAATTTCTATTCATCGCATAAAATATATATATATATATATATTTACTATTCTATTGTTGACAATATTACAACTCTATTCGTTCTAAAAATATTTCTATTATTCTGTCATCTCCACAACATTTCTATTATATTTTAATGAAAACTTCTAAAAGCGAGAGAGAGAGAGAGAGAGAGAGAGAGAGAGAGAGAGAGAGAGAGAGAGAACGAATATTTGATGTATTTGAAAATACATCACGTATATCATAAAACCTTATATAATAAAAATATATACCTATATATTAAAATGTACATTAACGTAGTAGGAATATAATATTCGAAAAATAAAATACATTTGTATAATTTCCAGAAGAAAATTACGAGAAGAGAAAATCACAAGTATTTCGAATTTCATTCACTCCCATCGGGTTTTG
>NC_060969.1:2094014-2096514 GCF_910589235.1 Vespa crabro | reverse complement strand
AAGATTACAAAAAAAAAAAAAAAAAAAGAAAAAAGAAACCATATATATGGATATTATAAATATTAAAATATTCTCTTAAAATAATAATTCACTGAACGAGCGCGAGTATCGATCCTTTACTTTTGCTTTTTCATTTCTTTTCTTTTCTTTTTTATCTTATTTATTCGAGGCGTCACGAGTTAACTTTGATTAAATATTATTTTACTATATTGATCTAACCACGTGACATCATACCTAAGAGACACATTAAGTGTATGTTTGTAATTTGTACGTGTAAGCGATACTTCTGTAAATTAATAGACGATAAACTCTCGTTTCTTTTGCGAGACTACGAATTTATCAAAGGGGGAAAAAAAAGAAAAGAAAAGAAAAGAAAAAAAAAAAGGAAAAAAAAAATCCAATTTTATACAGAATATTTTACATAAGATAAGAGACGATGCAAACGTGAGAATATGATTATGCAACGTTATGAAATCTTATGCAATTGCTATGCTTTTAACAAAACTATTATTATATACATCCTAATTTTTATATATTTTCTTTATATATATATATATATATATATATATATATTGCCCCTCCCCCTTAATATAATATTAAATAATTTCTATTAAATTAATACTTTTTGGTATTGAAGTCTTCTAATAAATTTACTAAAAAAAAAAAAGAGAAAAAAAAATTAGAAAGATGCACGCAACTTAATTGAAAAACGCAAGAAAGAGTAAAGAGATAGAGAGAGAGAGCGAGAGAGAGAGAGAGAGAGAGCGAGATAGAGAGAGAGAGAGAGATTTCATGAGAAAGAGTTAATTAAAAGCGACGTAATTAACTCGTTCGATTGTAATGATCAACGAAAAAGGTAGATTGACGCATAGATACTTTTTATAAAGAAACTACATAATATAAAATATGATATAATTATCAATTAATTCTCAATATCAAATAGATATTTATATGAAAAAGATATTGACATTGAGATATTCGTAATGATAATATAATATCTATATATAATTACGATTCAAATTAGAGAAATCTAATGAGAATGAGAAATCGTTAGAAAACATATCTTTTACTTAGATATCGTCTAACATCTGTAACATAGTTATCGACTTTTATTTTAATCTGACATATTAAATAAAATATATATAAATATATTACTATATAAAAAAAAAAAAAGAAAAAAAACTAATAATAATAATAATAATAATAATAATAATAATAATAATAATAATAATAATAATAATAATAATAAAAAAGAAGGAAGAGAGAGAAAAAAAGAAGGAGAAAAAAAGAGAAAATGTTTGGCTCTTAAAATATAATCGAAACATATTATTTTCTTAATTATTAAGTCTAACTAATAATTTCAATCGAGAAAATAAAACTTTACGATATAAATTGTCGATTAGAAAATGTTAACTGTATATAATTTATTTGCTATCAATGAAATCGTTTAAAGAAGCCAAAAGTAATAGCAATAATGCATTCAAACGTCTAGAACATAATTCATTAGTACGAGTATAATAAATGCGTATATATACGTATGTATTTAACTGAATTAATGTATTTAATTGGTTACATTGTTCGACGACGTTTGTTCATTAGCAAACGCCAGGGCCAGATAATGTTTATAGAACAGTAACTATGTTTTTAATTTACAAAAATGTATAATCAAATATATTCATAACTTTATTACACCTGATATACTTTCATTGGGTAAATAGAAAATATATATAATTTAATAATAAAATTATATATACATACATATATATATATATATATATATATATATAAACATGGTAAATGTATTATTAATAACTAAAAATACATGAAAAATTTTCAAAGCTTAATTATCTGTATATGAAAAATCTAAATTGACATACATATATATTATTGCTCGATGGGGAAAAAAAAAAAAAAAAAAGAAATAAGGGCAAACTATGTCGAAATGATCCTCTTTTTATTTTCTTTTATTTTTTCTACAAAAAAAAAAAAAAAAAAAAAAAAAAAAAAGTAATGAGAACTTCGATCGCCTACTTTTCACTTTAATTAACTTTTTATTTATTCTTTTTTCATCTTTTAAAGTACTGCATTTTTCCTATGTACAAACGTTCGTCTTTCATTGGACAATTTCCTTGCTATCGTAAGCAAAAATAAAAAATATCGTAATGCAAAAAAAAAAGAAAGAGAAAGAGAGAGAGAGAGAAAACAAAAAAAATATCAATTTTCTCCTTTCTAATACAAGTTAATCATATATATATATATATATATATATTATAGGCTTTTAAAATTTAATTCCAGAGAGATAGAAAATAATGATGTATCCCTTCAAATTCGTGAGGGAAATGGTGTTTCTCTCACATTCATGATTGAAGAAAAAAAAAAATAAATAAAGAAAAAAACAATCTACCAAAAATTATTTTCACAAACGAAGTACTACAATTGGAAGGAACGTACACCCTCGAACTAAATAATAAAAGGCTCTACTCTCCTTCGAAGGTTATTT
>NC_060969.1:2064014-2089014 GCF_910589235.1 Vespa crabro | reverse complement strand
ACTTGTGTAGTGGTCACTGATTTCCCTCGAAACTGATACGACAGATGTGTATTATCGATAGTATGATTACTTTACTTACTTACTTACTTACTCTCTCTCCCCCCCTCACGCATACATACATACATACATACATACACACACTCAGAGAGAGAGAGAAAGAGAGAGAGAGAGAGAGAGAGAATGCTTCATTAAAATGTATACTATGCAATAATTTTTCTAAATATGAAAAAAATAATCAAAAAATAATATTCCAAAGGATCGAATGAAAGACATAATTTTATCGTAATGATAATTATTTGACATTACGATGATCTTGAAAAAAGTCCCCACCTTTTCATCACTAAGGTCACGTATACATTATCGAAAAAAACTATTTCAAATAAAATTTATATACTTTATTACATAGTTTTGATGATTAAGGTCAAATCTTTTTTCGTTTTTCGAAGCGCTACTTGCACTTGTGTATTTTACATTGAATTCGATCACACAGATGTAACCATTTATTACTTTATATGATCATAAATGTATTCTTTTAAATAACGAAGGATAACATTTTTTAAGATTATAAAAAAAAAAAAAAAAAAAAAAAATTAACAGAATTTTATGACACAATTTTCACAAAACTTGTCATCCTGCTCTATTTTATTCCGTTCTATTCTGTTCCGTTCTATTCTATTCTATTCTATTTCATTCTATCCTATTCTATTCGCTTGCTTGAATGTGGGCCGTACAAGATTGGCGAAAGTTCAAACTCTCTGACATATTGAGGCCTGTCCATATATATATATATATATATATATATATATAAGAAAGAAAGAAAGAAAGAAAAAAAAAACAGAGAGAAAAAATATATGTGTATATTTGTGTATAATAACAAAAGAGGTCAACTTTTTATCAAACAATTCCTTTTCATTATTATATCTAATCGGTATATATCTCCGCCCGTTTAATTTCGAAATAAATTTTTAATTTTGATTATGAACGACGATATAATATGTCACGTAGACGTTCAAATAATACGTACAATAATTACAATAACCAATTTTGATTCGTCGATCGTTCGAATTAATTATTACTTTAATGAAAATTTACGAATTCACAAATAATCCCAAAGATCGATTGAATTTTTTAATTTCGATTTAATAAGTCATGGCAATAAAATAAAAAGCTTTACGAATATTTGTGAAAGTACTTTCTACTTTTTTTTTTCCTTTTTTTTTTTTTGTTTCCATAAAAAAATTATTATTCACGAAACTTCTCTAAGTAAATGTCTATTGTTTTTTCTCTCTTTCTTTTTTTTTCTTTTTTGCGATTAAAGTCAAAACAGATACGTCGTTATCGATTGGATCGTTCATTGAAATGAAAAATAATTTTGAAAATCGACTAAACTTTTGAGTTAACGCGCGAGTTAAACTCGAAATATTAGTAAAAGTAATTTTCTATCGTATAAAATAAATTGCAAATTTTTTCTGAACACGTATTATTGTAGTGATGAGATCATGATTTCTAAAAAAAAAAATAAAAAAAAAAAAAATGAAAAATGAAAAATAAATGAAAAATAAAAAAAATAAATAAAAATTAAAAAAAGAAAAAAAAAAGAAAAGAAAAAACCGCCGGAGTGTGACCTTTCGAATGATTACGAGGAACGACCTAACGACAAAAGTAAAGAGCTTCGTCTAGATAAATCTTGGTATTACGATAACAAGTCTCTCTCTCTCTCTCTCTCTCTCTCTCTCTCTCTCTCTCTCTCTCTCTCTCTCTCTCTCTCTCTCTCTCTCTCTCTCTCTCTCTCTCTCTCTCTCTCTCTCTCTCTCTCACTTATTCTCTTTTATTAAATCCCGCTCTCTGATTACCACGCTTCGTTTTTGTACACATGTATTGTATATATGTATACACTCAAACAAAATATAAGATCATTTTTATGCTTTATCTGATACATCGTAAACACCAAGATATTTTCAACTCTGGACTCCTTGTATTCTTATTATAGACTCGGCAAGTGCATGCAAGCCACGAAAATATCTCTTTTGAATACATATGATAACACTGATAATCATAAATAACAAACATGAATTCTCGAGTCTATTTTTCTTTTTGTCTTTTCCTTTCTTTTTCTTTTTTTCGGTTTAATAATCGCTTCAAAAAAAAAAAAAAAAAAAAAGAAAAAGGAAAAAAAACAGACTTTTATACTGAATTTTTTTTCCATTTTCCTAATCGATAATAAACCAATTTTAATATAAAAAGAAAAAGAAAACTATATGTTTGTTGATTCAATTAGGTCGATAGATAAAAAAAGGAAACAAAACAAGAAAAATATAAATAAAGAGAGAGTGAGAGATGGAGAGAGAGAGAGAGAGAGAGAGAAAGAGACGCAGAAAGAATAGATAAGAACGTGAAGTGGAGTATAAATTTTTTAAGATCAAAGATTTTCACCGAAACGACGATAAGACGAAAATCCATATAAAATTGATAACGAACGAGATAACGGGAGAAATAAATAAAAAAAAATATATATATATATATATTAGCTCTTGATCCGTCCAAGTTGTAAATAAATTTCTTTTGAAATTATTTATAAACTTAATCAACTTCGCAAAAAGGATTTTGTCGAAAATCAAAATTCGATTAATTAAATTAATTGCTTAAATAATTACATAAACCTCACGTGATCATCTCAGTTCAGATCATTTGCGTGATCACTGACCGAAATGAATGTTTATTGGTAATAAAAAAGAGAGATAGAGAGAGGAAGAGAGAGAGAGAGAGAAAAAAAAAAGAGGGAGAGAGAGAAAAAGAAGTCAAAAAGTCAAGTCGACAAGTTGCTTGCTCGATTTATAGATCTGAAAATAACTCGAAGATGCGAGAAACCGGTCGCGTATTTTCGAAGTTCTTTTTTTTTCTTTTTTTTTTTTTTTTTTTTTTTTTTTTTACAAATTTTTCTCGATATTAATACTTCTAATGATTTTTCAATTAAATAACAACAATTCTAAAATTGACAAGCAAAAATGTATTACATATTACATATATGTATATAAATACACACCATTTGATGAAATATGACTTGAATTTTAACTAAAGACTGATATCCTTTTGCTTTTTAACAATCATTATATGTAATCATTAATTAATTATCCATTTTATTCTATACAGTGCATTTTGTATAACGTCTCATTCTTTTAAATGGAAATATATTCTATGGACTTAAATTTATTATAAAATATAGATTTTTAACGAATTAAATATGTCAGCGTGTATCGTTGATAGTACATGTGACACGAAACGTGTTAAATATAATATGTATATATATATATATATATATATATATATATATATATATATATATATATACATATATATATACATATTAAATATATTACATATACGTGTTAATAAAAAAAATTTTCATTATTTTTTTTTTTCCTTTTTCTTTTCTTTTTTCTTCTCTTTTCAAACCCCCAAATTTTTCGATGCAATTCTTTTCTAGGAAATCGTAAAAAAAAAAAAAAAAAAAAAAATAATAATAAAAAAATAAAAAAGAACATAATAATAAGAAGAAAAATAAAAGGAAAAAGAAACGGAAGAAGAAAAAAAAGAGTATAACTCCTTAACAATAAGGTATTCGTGTCGACGGCCGATAAATGCGCTAACATGAGTCGCGTGAAAAAAGATATAGAGGAGATGGAGAGGTGCAGTAGAATGGTGGGAGGGGGGGAGGGGTGGGGAAACTGAAGTAACACGTGCGATCGTCGCTGGTGTTCCGGATTGAATGCCAGGATCGAAGGTTTCAAACGACACACGTTTTACTCCTCCTCCATAAGATCCTCTCCCTCACCCCCCGTTCCACTGCGCTACCCCTTTTCTGTCAACATGCAAGGCGAACAACCGCAGTCGCGTGCCGAGTTTTTTCAACCCTCTACAATTTATTTCTCTTATATTATTTCTTATACGTATATTAACCCTTTCGACATTCAAATTGATTCGTAAAAAAAAAAAAAAAAAAAAAAAAGAAAAAGAAAGAAAAAAGAAAAAAGAAAAAAAGAAAAGAAAAAGGAAAAGAAAAAATAACGATACAAACGAAAAAATATTTTACACGGCTTTAAAAATAATACCGTTTTGTTATTATTGTTTTGTTCTTTTTTTTTTTTCTCTCCTTTCAACACTATAAACGATAAAATAATTTGACGTATATATAGCATAATTTTAATCCTTCCATTATTTGCGTTACCAATGTTTTTATATATATATATATATATATATATATATATATATATATATATATATATATATATATATATATATATATATATATTGTCACTCTATTTAATATCAAAAGAAAAATAATTTCACATATAACATCTTCTAATTATAATAGCAATTAATTTTCATATTTCTCCGTTCTCTCTCTCTCTCTCTCTCTCTCTCTCTCTCTCTCTCTCTCTCTCTCTCTCTCTTTCTCTTCCCCTCTCCCTTACCCCCTCACTCATTCATTCTCTTTCGCTTTAATCTCGATTTCAATGTCAAAGAAAAATGAAGTATTTTTCGTTCAAAAGTTTCACCCTGAAAAGGATTAAATTCACTCACTGCTGAAGAAGAATCATCCCGTTAAGCAGTATTTTTTTTTTCTTTTTCTCATTTTTATCACTATTGTTATAGCGCGATTAAATCGTAACCTAAGGGAGAATGGAGGAGGGCGTAATGGGTGGGAGATTGGGAAAGGAGAGGCGTGAGGTGGATGAGGAGAAGGAAAGAAAGAAAAAAAAAGAAAAGAGAAAAGTAAAATGGGGGGAAAGGGGGGTGAGGAGGTGAAAAGAGAGGGAGCAATTTCGATCGAGACGACACAATAATACTATCATTTCTTTCTTTCTTTCTTTCTTTCCTTTTCCCCCTCCCCCTCCACCAATCTGCTATTATAAATCTAAACAGAGTCTTCTCTAACGGATGTGTGTGTGTGTGTGTATGTGTGTGTGTGTGCTTTTCGCTTTGAAACGAATGCTTTTGTAAAGAAAGGCACCAGCGCACGTTTCTACGTGAAGAGAGAATAAGCGTTGCAATTGGAGCAACTTTACAACCCTACACACACACACACTTATCCCTCCCTGCTATTTCGTATGTGAGTGTGCACTTGTGTATATATATATATATATATATGTATGTGTGTGTGTGTGTGTGTGTCTGTATAAGTAGTACGAGTGCAAGCGAGATGAACGATAGAGATGACGATTGTGCATGGGTAGAGATAAAACGAGGTCGAATCGAATTCGTACGAGAAATTTAAATCCGAATTACATATATGCCAGAGACCGAAATACTCTTTTAACTCTTCTTTACATCTGTAAATCTTCTTTTCCTTATGTAACAACGCTTGGCTTTCATTTCCGAATTTTTTTCTCACAATAAAAGGATCACATTTCACATTGATACGAGAAGGAGAGCCAGGATGAACTGGAGGAAAAGGTTATTCTGATTTAATTAGATCGAAAAAAAAAGAAATCCAAAAAAAAAAAAAAATAAAAATAAAAAGAACGGAATAAAAAAGAAAGAAAAAGCAAGTGTGAATTCCGAAAGGTCAGAGTTGCGTCGATGAAAAAAAAAAAAAAGAAAAAAAGAAAAAAGAAAAAGAAACTTTCTAAATTACTTTGCAAAATAGGATTGTTCTTCCTTTTTATGTTTTCTCCTCGAGGCCATATTTTTAAATCGATTTTGTTCTTCTTCTTCTTTTTTTATTTTTTTTTTTGGAATTATACGGTGAGGAGGAAGGGGGGGGGAGAGAAGTGTTATCAAGCTCGTAGCTCTACAATATTATTTGTAAAATCGCTTAAGGGAACTCAACCTACTCTTCGCGAATTATCGAAATTTGTATTGCTTTTTAGTTGAAAATAAAAGATCAATTTTTTTTTTGCTTTTGCATCGTCGATAAAAAAAAAAAAAAAACAAAAAGAAATGTATAAAAAGTGACATTTTTTTATTTTTTACTCTCCCCGTTTAAGCAGGACACCATATAGATAAGCCAACGATTCGGTGGAAAAAAAAAAGAAAAAAATAAAGAGAAAAGAATAAAAAACAATTAAAGTCAAGCTATAAAAAGATAAAAATAGAAAAGTAAGATATATAGATAAATAGATGAATAGTTAAACGAAACGAAACGAAAATAATAAATCCACGTTGTTTTCGATATTATCGAAGGAGAACACACGTTCAAATCTTTCGTGACTATCGTCACGTATCACGTCGGATTAACTTGCAGTAACTAGAATCTTTAAATGGGCTTAACCCTTTTTGAAACTTCAACGAAACCGACATTTTTCTACAAATTTATAGTTCCCAAAGCACGTAATACATATTCCTGACATTTTGTCAGCTGATATCTCGTTATTCTCATTGTCTAGACGATAAAAAAAAAAAAAAAAAAAAAAGAAAAAAAAAGAGGAAAAAAAAAAGAACTAGCCTTGAAACTCTTCGAACCACATAAAACGTTTTTGATCCGTTTGACCTATTACGAGGAAAAAAAAAATAAAAAATAAAAATAAAAAAAAAAATAAAATGAAGAACAAAAAAAATAATAAAAAGAAATAAAAAGAAAAAAGAAAAAAGAAAAATAAAAATAAAATATATTCATACCGTTCCCATAAATATGTATATCCACATACATATGTATGTATGTAATATCGCAGATGATAGAAGCATAGAAGAACAAAAAAAAAAAAAGAAAAGAAAAAAAAAGAAAAAAAGAAAAAAAAAGAGAGAGAAAAAAAAGAAAAAGAGAGCACGAGTTACGAGCGTTTCGAACGAGTCGTAAACGTTTTAACGATTTCCATGTGCTATAGCAGGAAACCCGGTCAACAATCGCACTGTATGTATCTATGTATGTATCTATGTATGTATCTATGTATGTATGTATGTATGTATGAATGTGTATTATATTTGCATACTTCTTAGTCGAAAGGAATGTGTGTGTGTGTGTGTGTGTGTGTGTGTGTAAGTAAATTTCTTTTCTTTTTCATAGATATATTTTGCATAAAACAAAAATTCTCTAATCATAGATCTCGTTGATATTAATTAAATGGAACTACTTTGAAACTGAATTTTTTTTACCGCAATTACAAATAAAAATTATATAATATCGTAGTTATGGTATCATTTATACTAATATAGTAAATTTTACTAATTGACTATATTATATCAAGTATAGTACATTATACTATAAATTTCAAATTATATGTATATATATATATATATATATATATATATATATATATATATATATATATACATACGTACATACCTACATATTAACAAATATTATACAATTTCATATTATACTATAATAATAATAAGAAAAAGAAAAGGAAGAAAAGAAAAGAAGACGAATACATATACAAATGCGTACAATGAATTGATGCTAACATTAATGTTTGTGTGGTGGTATGACTCAGAAAGAGAGTCATACATGAAAAGCAACGAATGCGAATTCCACGATTTGCTTTTACGAAGCGAAACGCGAGACGACCTCAAATTAGACGACACCTAATCTCGAGTTTAGAAGCTTCGTCGTCGTCGTCGTCGTCGTCGTCGTCGTCGTCGTCGTCGTCGTCGTCCTCGTTGTTGTCGTTGTCGTCGTTCTACGTAGAAACATCACATCGGCGAGCACACTTTTTAGTGAGTTTAAAAAAAACCAAAGGAAAACTCTCATTTTCCTTATTTTCTTCTCTCTCTCCACCTCCCCCTCCCTCACCCCTCTCTCTCTCTCTCTTTTCTTTTACTTTTACGTTGACCCAGCACGCGAACTCGTTCGATATCGATCGGCTTCGAAGGTAAGCGCAGCAGCGCAACATACATAAAGTCGACTTGAGACTCTCTTTCTATGCCCCAGAAAAAAAAGAAAGAAATAAAGACTGAAAAAAAAAAAGAGAGAGAAAATATAGAAACAAAAAAGAAAGAAGAAAAAAGGAAACAATAAGAAAATGTATATCGAAAATCTATTTCGCATTATGTTATTACGTTAAAATCTGCAACAATGATCTAATAATACGTTTCTAATAACAATTGTTCTATGACGAACGAGTAATTTATTATTAATATTATTAATATTATTATTATTAATATTATTATCGGAAAACATAATTATAATATTAATTGTAATACTTTTTGCAAATTATATATAAAGAGTATTGAGTGGATAAACGCGTTCGAAAATTTTGCAACTTAGATACAATTTCGATCGATGTCCAAAGAAGAGAGAGAGAAAGAAAGAGAAAGAGAGAAAGAGAGAGAGAGAGAGAGAGAGAGAGAAAGAGAGAGAGAGAGAGTACCATGGTAATGAGCTAAAAATAGTATGCTTCCGCTTTTATTCTCTGTAATATGTCTTGTATCCCAAGCATGAAAACACACACATCACACAAATATATGTATGCATACACACACACACACACACACACACATATATATGTATATGCATACATATATATATATATATAAAGGCAAATTGAATTTCAAGGGAAAATAACGATTCAGAATGATCTATCGATTACAATCTACGAGCAAGAAGAAAATGATAAAGAAAATCGATAAGTTCGACGAAGTGGAAAAAAAGTGAATTAAAATGAAAATTCAAAAAAGAAAAGAAAAAAGAAGAAGAAGAAGAAGAAGAAGAAGAAAAGAGAATGGGAAAAAAGGAAAATAACGAAATAATAAAAGAAAAATAACAAAATTGACCTAGAAAATTCGATATGATTCAAAGAGAGCGGGAACGCGTTAAATTCGTTAAGGACGACGTACATTGTCGAATACAAAATGGCATCTGGTTTCGAGTGTCTCCGTTAAAGTACGAGGAGGGGGGGAAAGAGAGAAGGAAAGAAAATAAACGCTAAAGTACGAAGTATTTACGAGATTACACGAAATTATACGAATAAGAAAAGAGCGCGCGAAACGGACGAGAGAGAGAGAGAGAGAAAGAGAGAGAGAGAGAGAGAGAGAAAGGAAAAAAAACTGAAAGAAGGACGTTGAATAAAGAAAACAAAAAAAGAAAAGTAAAGAAAGAGAAGTTATAGAAAATATAAGAGAAGAGGAAAAGAGAAAATGACGTGCGTTGTTAATCTTCCTTACCCTTAGCTCTGCGAGCCAGATGCGATATATTCTGTCTGAGAACTTTTAGCCACATCTTCGCGCCCTTCTGCTTGTTTTCTAACCTCGACGACGACGTCCTGCGTCCTCGGCGTTTAATATTTACCGAAGAGGCTTCCTTCTTCTTAGAAGCAGGAAGCATAAGAAAAAAGGATGCCAGATGTCCTTCCACCTTGTCACAGTTTTTAACGTACTTTCGAATGAAAAAAAAATAAAAAAAAAATAAAAAAAAAAAAATAATAAAAAGAACGACGACGACAAAAACGAAGAAGAGAAGAAGAATCAACGTCGAAAGACGTAAACGCTCGTTAAAATATACCTTTATATTTCGTTTATTAATGATATTAAAAATCAAATTAATCGATAAGACGAATCGATATTATCTATTATTTCGTTAACGAATTTCAATATAAATATTGAAAAGGAGAAATCGAAGATAAGGTTAAAGAAAGTGGAAAAAAATAAACCAGAAAACAGCAAAAAAGGAAAATTACGAGAGACGTTCTTTGCCGTTGAAATAACGTTACGAGACAAACACTAAAGGCGGGGATACGCGTAGCTTTTATACACGTTCGTTGGATCACGTAGGCACGTTTGAGTCCGTATCGTGTCGTGTCGTGTCGTGTCGTGTCGAGTCGAGTCGAGTCGAATCGAATCGAATCGAATGGGAACCTTCCTTCGCACAAGAATCTACTATCCAAGCACGATAATATCGGCCCACGGGCCTTGGACGATCATACGCCAAAGTCCTCTTTTCTCTTCTCTTCTTGTTTACAGAGAACAAGCGTAACACGAAACGACGTCGTTCTATAACAGAAGCTCTTTACTCGCCGGCGTATCTACGCTCAACTGCACGGGTCGGAGCTGCGCACGCAACTTCACGCGTAGTGGGAGTGGGGAAGCCACAGGGAGCGGGGACGAGACGACCAAACGAAGTGAGCTGATTGGTCGACACGTTCGGCGACCCGAGAGGGGCGACGAGTGCCGGGAGAACGGACCACGTGACTCAGCCCGCCTTATCACCGCCAAATTTGAACATAAATAACAACCGTTGTTGCGACCATTATTCAATGACTTTCTCGACCGTACATATCTTAAACGTGGCATCGTTTAGATCATTTATTTTCTTTCAAACGACGATTTTCACATATTTTCTTTTTACCTTTTCTTTTCTTTCCTTTTTTTTTCTTCCTTGTTTTTTTCTTTCTTTCTTTCCTTTTTCTTTTTATTCTTCTCGATCTCGTTTCGATAATAAATAATCGATGGAACCTCTATAAGACGAATTCTATCATAGTAAAGTTGAAATTATTACCCATTCGGTATATATTTTTAGATCGTGCCGAAGAGGATATAGAAATACTGTTGCAATATCTCTGTCATGGATACGTGAATTGCGTTGAAGAAACGTACGTACGTATATATATATATATATATAAATTTCTAATACACAAGAGACCAAACCGTAGCTAGCAAACTTTTATTTCGCAATGAAACTCATAGCCGGTCGAAAAAACTTTTTCGATTCTTTCTATTTGGCATTCTGAAATTACCCATAAAATTTAGTTTTCCTTTTTTTGCATTTTACTTTCTTTTTTCTTTTTCTTTTTTTTTTCTTTTTTCTTTTTTTTTTTTAGCCAGGTGAGAAACTTTCTTTACATTCTATTTTCACTCGCCGTAAATATATCGATTACTAATGTCGGAAAATTGTGCGTGCGCGTATCTGTTTGTGTGTAGTACGTGTCAAGTAGAAGGAACGCAAGAATGAAAAAAGTGATTTAAATTCGGTCTCGTACTAGTTTAATCTACAACGAATCGTTAAAAAAAGAGTTAACGGCTTGATATTTATATAAATGTGTGTGCGTGCGTGCGTGCGTGCGTGCGTGCGTGCGTGCGTGCGTGCATGCGTGCGTGCGTACGTGCATATGTCACGTGATAATTATCGTTTCCACCAAAGCGTTAACGATAAGACGAAAACAAAGTCAAAATGCTAAAGAGCACTTGAGATTACATATAGAGATCATCAATAATTAATATAATAATAAGAGATTCAACAATTAACACAATACATTTGTTCTTTATCGTGATTCTTTTTTTCTCTTTCCCCTTACCCCCCACCACTCACCCCACCTCCACGAAGAACTTCACGATTATAATTTATTTTACGAAAACGTGATTAACGCGTTAGATAAAAAAGAAAAAGAAGAGTAAAACATAAGTCACGTGAGATATTCAAATGAGATAAAATCTTACTTTTTTTCTTTCTTTCTTTCTGTCTTTCTTCCTTTTCTTTTCTTTTCTCTGTTTTCTTTTTCTTTTTTCTTTTTACAAAATATAATAATCTAAAATATAATAATCCAAAACTAATATAAATCATCATTCTCGATTTTAAATATCTCGTTAAGCTGATTATTTATATATTATTTTTTGATGAACAAGCGACATATGAAAATAAAAGTATATATATATATATATATATACTTGAAGTGTCATCAATGTAAAAGTGAAGTGCAACAACATCTAAGATTCTGTTTAATGAATCAGCCGGTTTCTATTTTATCACTCGAATACTATTATTTCACGTAAGGATGATTAAGCGTTTAACGAGTTTCTAATCTTTCCTTAATTCTATTTCCAAAGTACCAATCTATTGTCCTCATTTAAACCGAACTATTTTCTTTCGAGATATTTTGAAAAAAAAAAAAGAAAAAGAAAAGAAAAGAACGCGGGATAAAGGGGAAAAAAAAAGATGAAAAAGAAAGATCAAAAAAAAAAAAAAGAAATAGAACAAATTAAAGGAAACAAAATACATAATAAAATTACAGAACAATGAGAGCTATTAGTGAGATTTTAATCACAGGGAACGATTAGATCTCTCACTTGGATATTATCGGAAAGGAGAATTTAGAACGACGACCGACATTAATAATAGCCCCTTTCCTTTTCCCCCCCCTTCGTTCTCTTCACCAAACCCTCCTCCTTCCCCTATTTCTATCCACCCCTCCCCAATGCCCATGAATAATGCATTTTCTCGGGAAATCATCGCGAGCTTCGAAAGAGGGACGCGTCCGTTCAAACGGAAATCATGTCGTTCGTTATCCATTAAAATAAAAAAATAAATAAATAAATAAATATAAATAAAAATAAAAAAAAAATGAAACAAAAAGAAAAAAGAAAAAGATAAAGAAGAAGAAGAAAGAAGAAATATAAGGAGAAGTTATTAAAATCGAATTAGATCGTTAAAAAAAAAAAAAAAAAAAAAAAAAAAAAAAAAGAATCTCAATAAAATGAATGAATTGTTTAATGAGAAATTGTATTTAATTTAGAAATAATATATTCTATCTTTAATAGAATATATTATTCTATCTTCATATTCTATCTTTATATTCTATCTTTAATAGAATAATGATGACGAAAAAGAATTCAATAGATTCATGATCGAGTGATTGGTTTAATGGTAATTCAAACTAATATAATTCCTAATCCTAACGAATAAAAGAGAATGAAAAAGAAAATCGATGTTGCTCGTGAAAACACGATGTCCGTACGTCGTGTGAGCTGGCATGAACGATCTATGATTATTTTTTCTTCGGGAGATCACACGCACACACACACGCACACACACACGCACACACACGCACACACACGCACACACACGCACACACACACAGACACATATACAATAGTTTGAAAAGATAACATAGTCTCGAACTCGTCCTTTTGATATATAAAATGAAACAGAACAATATGATCATATTAATTTTGCGTTTAAGCACGTTTTTAATGATTACATTTTTATTATATATATATATATATATATTAGTATTTAATTAGTGAGAAATGATGATGATGATGATGATGGTAATCTTTCGATCGTTTACAATTTTATTACTTAATTGCAGTTTAAAAGAGAAATAAATTTTGAATAAATTATTCGATGAGAAGATAAGAAAGAAGTTCGAATATTTGCGAAAATAAAAAAAGAGAGAGAAAAAGAGAGAGAGAAAGATAGATAGAGAGAGAGAGAGAGAGAGAGAGAGAGAGGGAGAGAAATTGTAGAATATTTTCATCTGATAGAATGCAACGATGAACTTTTACAAAACGCAAAAGAATTTCTTGCAATTAGTGGGACGTTCGCACATTACCGAAAGGTTACTGATTAACAACCATACATAATTTTATAAATGTTTGGTCAGTGAACCAAACAAAGTGTTACGATCAATTTAACCATATTGTCAAAAGGATCACATCTATCATTTTCTTGAATGAATATCGAATGAAACGTTAATTAATGAATGAACGAATTAATTAATTAATATTTTCGTTTTTTTTTAACGAAAGGAATATTTTCTTCTTTTCTTCTTTTTTCTTTCTTTTTTTTTTCCTTTTTTTTTTCTTTTTTTTTTTTTACAATTCGACGTACACACATACAAACAGATATAAAATAATCATTTGTAATGATTATTTCCTCTTTCTTTTTTTTTCTTTCTTTTTTATTTTTTTCAAACATTTCAACTCCGTGTAAAAAAAAAAAATAACAAAAAAAAAAGACGTTCCATCTTAATAAACGTATTGTCGATTATAATAGTGAGGAGGAGCATGGTAAATCGTAAAAAAAAATTATGCGCGCGCGCGTGTATGTGTGATTCAACCGTTATATTTAGAATGACCCGTTGTAATTATGTCGCGGTAATTAAGGAATTAGCCGTGGCAGATGTGTTATGGCTTTAGGAAAGGTCGCTATTAAAGTGGCCTGTCTTATAAATCGATAAAAAGAAATGAACTTCTTTCTAGTCTCTTCTCTTTCTCTCTCTCTCTCTCTCTCTCTCTCTCTCTCTCTCTCTCTCTCTCTCTCTCTCTCTCTCTCTCTCTCTCTCTCTCTTTCTTTCTTTCTTTCTTTTCCTACTTGAATATTTCATACAAGGCTCTTTCGAAAAGTGCAAACAATTTCTTAATATAAAAAAATTAAACAAAAGAAAGAAAAAAGAAGAAAGAAAAAAAAACAGAAAGAAAGAAAGAAACTAAAAGTATAAGTACAAGAGTATGAAAATGATCGATCCATAATTAATATGACACGATCGAATAATCCCCAATGCTCTTTGCCTTTTTCTTAATTAATTTTTTCTTCTTTTTTATTTCCTTGAGATATGTAGAACGCCTGACTGTCGAAAAAAAAAGAAATATTAATCACAAAAAAAAAAAAAAAGGAAAGAAAAAAAATTCTGTATCTATCTTAATTATAATAAAATTGATTAACGATAAAAATAAACATATTTACTTATTAAATTGTAACATTATATTAAACGCTAAATAACAGAGTAAACTTGTATTAACATAAACGTTCGTATACGAACGAAATTTTCATCTCCGATCGATCATCAGTCATCGTTATCAAAGTTATACTGACTAATACTACATTAATCTTACGAAATAATGGATCTGTTTGTCGACGAAATAATCACAAGTTTCTGTATTTTTTCTCTCTCGTTCCCTCCACCTCTCTCTCTCTCTCTCTCTCTCTCTCTCTCTCTCTCTCTCTCTCTTTTTTCCTCTCTTTCCCTCCTACCCTCACGTTCTTTTTCTCTTTAAGAGGGAGAAACCAAAGTGGATAGCGTATAGAGAACATCAACGGTTCAGCGCATAGATTAATCAACGCACGTCCGTTTAATTAGAATCATCGAACCAACAATTACAACCAGATTGATGGAGTAACGACGTCAATTACGTGAACAATGGATCTTTCTCGGTATATATACATATATATATATATATATAAAGGTATATATATATATATATATTTCCCCGAGAGAAACGTAATCACTTATTATCTATTCCCTGACCTATGATAATGTTATTCGAAAGATTTGCAAGAAGAATAAGGGCTAAAGAAGAAGAGACGAGAAGGAACAAACAAACAAAAAAAAAGAAAATATATAAAAGAAAGGAAAAAGAAAATCTCTTTACATGCTGATCGTACCTAATCGAATTAAACTCAACGATGTTATGAATACAAGCTAAAAAAAAAAAAAAAAAGAAACGAAAGAATTATTATGTACGAGCCAGCCTAGTTCGTGGATCAATTTATATATTAAAAAAAAAAAAAAATCCATCTACGACTTCTCTCCTTCCCATTACACAAAAAAATGGATAAAAAAAAAAAAAAAGAGGAAAAGAAAATATGATCACTCACGTATCGAGTCTCCATTTTTCTTATTGCTGTTGTTCTTGTTCTTCTTGTTCTTCGGATAGATGTTACCGATTTTACTCTGGCCACAACCCATCCTGTTGTTCACCCGTTTACTTCATACGACAGCGAGACCACCGAATTTACTGGCACACGAAACAACAATACTCTCGTGTTTTTTCTTCTCCCTTCTCCTGTTCTCCTCCTATTACTTCTTCTTCTTCTACCTCTTCTTCTTCTTCTTCTTCTTCTTCTTTTTTTTTTCTTATTCGACCAAACAGTATTCTTTTCTTTCACATTCCTTTCACTTCCTCCATCGAAAAAGATCAATGAATCTTACACGAGGGCGATCAACTTTCTTGAACTCATACACAACGAATAGCGATGGGCCTGAATATTATATTCTTCTTTTTTTCTTCTTCGTTTTCTTTTATACAGTCTTTCTTTCCGATAACGAACGGTCTATATACATATATATGTATATATATATATATATATATATATATATATTGTGTTTAAATATATATATATATATTAATCTTTCCAAATACAAATAATGTATACACATATAAATATTCTTCCACTTCTTCTTCTTTGTTGTATAGACACTCAATATACATATATGTGTGTATATGTATGTGTGTGTGTGTATATATATATAATATACAATATATATATTTATATATTACAAGTAGGGGATATATAATGTTTATGTCAAGATCGAATTGTATTCTTCTCTTTCCTTCTTTCTCTTTCTTCCTTTTTTTCTATTTATTTATCAATTTATCTATCTATCTATTTATTTATTTTTTTTTATCTCACTCACATCCCTTTGGATGATACTCGTAGAAACTTTTTCACATTACAAAATATCAATGACTCGACCGAAAAACAACAATTGGACGGGAGATCCAAAGAGAGATATGTATATGCTTTTGTTTACGAATATATATATATATACACATACATATATACGTACATACATACATACATGTATATATATATATATATGCGTGTGTATGTATTCGAGTATAGGTATCTGTATGTAAAAAAAAAAAAAAAACGGAAAAGAAAAAAAAATGAAAAACCTTGAAGGAGCTCTCAAGATATGTGACTCCGTCGATAATAACTTGGAAAAAAGAAAAAGTAAATAAAAAATAAAAAAAAAAAAAAGAAAAAAGAAAGAAAGAAAAATAAATAAAAATCAGAACACAATTTTTATCAGTATCTCCACTAATCGACAGTACATCCTTTACATGATTTCTTTCTGTTACTTTTCTCTTGTATCTTGTTCTCCTCGTACTTTTTTCCTTTTATTTATTTATTTATTTGTTTATTTCTTTATTTATTTCCTTTTAATTAAGTGGATGGACCAACAGTATTGCACGCGTATATATTTTCAATGTTGTTTCCTTTTTAATAATATTTCAGTCTTTTTCGTACGCGTCGAAAAAAAAGATTGTACGACGACGGATTTGCAGTCTTGCGATTTAGGAATTTTTGTTCACCGTGATAAAATCCTCAGGAGGCTCCTCCTATAACACAAAATCAAATAATAATAATAATAATAATAATATAAGATATTTTATTTATAATAATATAACTTGATCATATATATTTTATTATACATATGAAGTGTTATATAATCTTATTGCGATGGATTAATTATTATATATGGCAAATTATAATTTAAAATGGCACGATCGCATAGATACAAATAATTCATTAATATTTATTCATTTTACTATCGCTAAAAGAAAAAGAAAAAATATAATATATGAAAGCTTTACTCTCTCTCTCTCTCTCTCTTTCTCTCTCTTATATCGGGCACATTTAATGATATAATTATAAGTAATATATTCTAATCTAGACATTACGTAACTATTATTTTTTTTTGAAAGGAGGGTTAAAAGAAAAAAGAAAAAAGAAAAAGAAAACCAGAAATAAAGAAAATAACAAAAAGTTATCTTATAAAATTGTCAACGTATATACGCGTAAAATACAAACAAAATTTGTAATTTTACTTTGCATATTATTTCAATTTCAATCTGTATTCAAAGTATGTTCCACTTTTCAATTTCATATTGATACATAAATAAATTTATATATACATATACATATAAACGAAGAATAGACGACATGCGTAAAAGGAACATGTGATGAAATAAATGTATAGTTATTACCTGAGTCCGTACGTCCAATCCATTCTGTCTAGTTCGTCTGATCTACGGCATGGTATAAACATCAGTGGTATCATCTATCCCATGTCCAGAGCGACATGTTGAGCATCCTTTCGTCTCGTTGTTTTGCACATTCGTACGATCACGATTCTCTCCTTTCTCTCTCTCTCTCTCTCTCTCTCTCTCTCTCTCTCTCTCTCTCTCTCTCTCTCTCTCTCTTTATGTATATGTGTATGTGTACATGTATTTATATATATGTATATGTATAAACGTATACACGTATGCACGTGTTTTTCTTCTACGTCCTACCAGTATGTATTATCACCGGTTTCGAAAAAAAAAAGAAATAAAAAAAAAAAAAAAAGAATAAAAAAAGAAAAAAAAAAAGAAAGAAATTTTCACCACTGAGAGAGAGATAGAGAGAGGTTGGGTATAGAAACAGGTGATAGAGAGGGAGATAAAAATCAACAAAAGAAAATAATAACGCAACTTAAACACTCGTAGATACTACTTTTTTCTAAGTTTCTCTTTTAGCGAATGAACATTTCATGCTTCTCCAAGGAAAATTTACGACGGGATAGAGAAGAAAATCTTCTTTCTATCTTTTTCTTCTTCTTCTTCCTCTTCTTCTTCTTCTTCTTCTTCTTCTTCTTCTACTTTCTTTTTTTTTTCCCTCTTCAATTTCTCTCGGATTGGTCGAAGGATGACGTAAAAGAATTACAAAAAAAAAAAAAAAAAAAAAAAAAAAAGAAAAAGTAAAAGAAAAAAGAGACCGAGAGGGAGAGAGAAAAGCAAAAAACAAACTAGCGATCAGAGTTTTTCTTTACGATTGGCAGTTTCGATGTCGAACTGAAAAAATTCTCTTTTTCTCTTTCTTTTCCACTTTCCTTTTTTTTTTCTATGTCTTTTCTTCTTCTTCTTCTTCTTCTTCTATTCCTTCTTCTTTTTTCTTTCTTTCCTTCTTCCTCCTCACGATTTTTCCCTTATAGAAAACGTTTGACGATTTTCGTTAGGTCAGGGAAAGCTCGATAATAGTTCTCTCGATTATATCAGACTGACTGGTCGATGCTGAAAAGAAGAAGAAAATTTACATTGAGTTAATACATTGAATTTCTTTACGATTTTTTTTTCTTTTTTTTTTTTTATCAATCTCCATTACGGATCATTCACGATTTTATTTCCTTTTCTCTTTATTTTTTCTTTTCAAATAAATCTTAACAAGATTAATTCGATCAAATAGAAATTTCATTTATCAAGAAGTGCGAATGTTATTTCTTTGTTTCTTTTTCTTTTCTTCTTCTTCTTCCTTTTTTTTTTTTTTCCTTTTCTTTTAGATTCATTTTCATTACCGACGTTGGCATATATATTCATTTTATATATATTTGTATTATATAATAATGACGATAATGATTAGTATTATTGTTATATTATGCAATTATATACACACACACACACACACACGTTCTTTGATAGATTTTCTTTACTTATTATTTTTTTTATATACGTATACATATATATATATAGTAATTCCACGTACAGTAAGTATACATATATATATATAGTAATTTTCTTGACTGACGTTGGCAATTTCTTTTATATATAATAATGATAATAGTTATCTAACTATATATACATATGCATATATATTATAAGTATTATCAATAGGAAGGAAAGAAAGGAATCATTTAACATCAAAATGATAGTGCGGAGAGGGAGAGAGAGAGAGAGAGAGAGAGAGAGAGAGAGAGAGAGAGAGAGAGAGAGAGAGAGAGAGAGAGACAGAGAAATGATACGAGAGTGTTTTTGCGAAAGAAGCAATGATGAATCCTTATCAAGTAATCCGCGTTATCATTCTACTTATCGATTCGATATAGTACATATCGCTTATTTAAAATGAGCTCCCTGTTATTACAGAGAATTATCCTCGACTATTTTACAATTAGTTATTATATTTAATTCGGACAAATATTGAAATATTTCGATTTAAAGGGATTAAACAGATCTCTCGCTCTTCAAGAATACGAACGAAAAACGACAATGCATATTGATAATTGTACGAATGAAATATTGTATTGTAAAAAAAAATCTTATTAAAAAAGAAAAAAAAAAATAATAAATAAATAAATAAATAAATAAATAAATAGAAAGAAAGAATGAAAGAAAAGAAAAATTTGAACGGTCAGTAATATTATCCAATAATTTGTGAATTTCGTGCTCTTTTTTTTTTTTCTTCCACCTTCCCCCCTTACCCCCTTCACACCCCCGTTTGCCGTTGTTGTTGTTCTTATTGTTATTCATCGAAAGGACGCGTCACGAGGATCGTTCGATGTATTTCTTTTCTTTTTTTTCTTTTTTTCACTTCTGTTCTTTCGTCGAATTCCTTTTTTCGAATCTTTTTTTCTTTCTTTTTCTCACTTTGTTCTTTTCTTGTTGTCTTTTTTCTTCTTTTTGTTTTTCTCTTTCTCCACGTAAAATAATCACAAACTATTAACGTTGTTAATGCCAAAAGTATAAGGAAAGAGACGAAATTTATATGGATTTTGGTTGGATCGATAGAAAAACAAAATGAAAGTAACGATGACGGAACAATTTATTGTTCATTAAATTGTTTCTCTCTCTCTCTCTCTCTCTCTCTCTCTCTCTCTCTCTCTCTCTCTCTCTCTCTCTCTCTCTCTCTCTTTCAAGTTCGATCGATCGATCGAATTTAATCTTATCGCAACGTAGCTGCACGCCGAGTAGATTAATTCATACTTTATTCTGGTCGTTCCGACGTTCTCTTTACGATCCCTAAATCAACTGCCCACGCGTATCGAGAGAGAGAGAGAGAGAGAGAGAGAGAAAGAGAAGCTCACTCACTCTCTTTTCTTTTCCATGGAAATGTACGCTCGGAGTATGTTTATTTTTTTGTATATCTTCTACTTCAAATTTAATTTTCGCACCTCGTTTCTTATTCGCATGATAAGCTTTTTAAAGAGTCCTATAACTAGGGGTGGTAACGTACGATGACCTTGATTAAATTTGACGTGAACGAACCGACCGTAAAATTCATGCGTACAATTTCATCGATCCTGACGATATACTACATTTTCATTAGAAACAAAAAAGAAAAAAGAAATATTTATATATATACATATATATATATATATAGTGAGAGAAAGAGAGAGACAAAATGTGTTCATGTATATATATGCTATGTGTGTGTATTCTACTGTGTGTGTGTGTGTGTGTGTGTGTGTGTGTGTGTGTGCGCGCGCGTGTGCGAGAAAGTTCTTTCTTTTTCGTTTCCTCCATTTTTTTCCTGTCATGGAAAGCTCACCTTTCTATATCTTGACAACTATAATCGAAATGAGAGCACACAATCTCACCACGATAAATATAATTTATAATAAAGTCCATATCGAGTGTAATCATAGAACGGATGAATTACACGAGCTTTTAATACGCTAGCAATGATCTTATGTGCTACGTTCGAGGATTTATATACGACTTTTCGATTGATAAGGGTCCGTAAAAAGAGAGAGAAAAAAGAACAAAAAAAGAGAAAAAGAAAAAACAAAACAACAAGAAGAAGCAAAAGAAAGAAAGAAAAGACAATCGATCTTGTCGACCAATAAGAAAATTTGTTATATATATATATATATATATATATATATATATATATATATATATATATATATATAATCGCTGATATTATATCGCGTACGATCATAGGAATGCTTTCTCGCACCAATTTTGTCGAATCATTATCTTTAACTTCCTTCGTATCATCTTATTTCCGTTCGTTCGTTCGTTCACGATCAATGTAAAAATACGTTCCTCGTTTGAAATGTAAAAATAGAGGAGGAGGAAAAAGAAAAAGAAAGAAAAAAACAAATAAACAAACAAACAAACAACAATAACAATAACAACAAGAACAACGACATAACGAATGTCAACATGTCTGACATTAAAAGCGTTTGATTAAAATGATTTAAATACGAATATCATTCGTTAAATTTCGTAAAGTCATTTTTTTGCAATTTGTATTTCGTCGTCACTCTATATGCGACACTTCCGCATTCTTATTTTTTTTATCGTCGAATAACGCGACACACATAGTCGTACGGCTTCGACATACAATTGCAATGACGACGATGAAGAACGACAACGTTTCGTAAACACAAAAGTTTCTTATAACATTAACAAGATCCTCCGCCACTGGCTACTTTGACCATCACCATCAATATCACCGATCATACCACCACCACCACCACTATCATTATCAACCACCACCATCACAATCCGCGCCTTTGGATTTCGCGCAAAGAAAGCAATATGGCGATCGATACGTACAACGCGGTACGCCGCTTTTGACAGTTCGACGACACAAAATATAAACACTTTGCCACATCTATTTGTCCTTCATATATATACATATATATATATATATATATATATATATATATATATATATTACATACATATAAAAAATCATACTAATCTTTCACGTGGGACGAACTCTTTCGAAAGAATAGAAGAAAAGATAACAAATCGTTTATAACCGCCTTGACCTCGTAATTTGACTTACAAAAAAAAAATAAATAAATAAAATAAAATTAGAAAAAAAAAATTATGCATATTAAAAAAAAAAAAAATAAAAAAATAAAAAAAAAATAAAAAAAAATAAAAAAAAAATAAAAAATACAATACTTATAATAAATCCATCATCTTTTATTTTTCTTTCTGTCTGTTTGCGTTGAAGAAAGAAGATTCGCATCTACAAATATAAAACACGATATCGTCTCTCTCTTTCTCTTTCTTTCACGTTCTCTCTCTCCCTCTCTTTCTCTCTCTCTTTTTTTCTCTTTCACACACTGACTCTCACTCTCACTCTTGAGATGACGAGAGGAAAGATAGTGGGAGGCGGTAAGTAAAGAATATACAACGTCAGCCGAAAATTTCAATTTCAATACTCTCTCAACTAACCTCGTTCTTCTTAATAGAAGAGGACCGACCGGACGGCACACGGTATATATATATATATACATATATATATATATATATATACATACATACATGCACGACGCACGCACGTATACACCAAATCGACGTGTCCACCTGTTTTTCAACGTTTATTGTTAGAGTAAGTGACGCACCAGGCACTCTGACGATTTAAAAAATTTTTCTATTTTATTTCTTGTACTCTTCTTAAAAAGAGTGAATAAGACGATGATATATACAAGACATATTATATATGTATATATATATATATATACATACATAAATATAAATATAAATATTTATATACATACATACATATGTGTATAATATTCAATATAGAAAGAGAAAGGATAATATGATATAAGAGTTAGACGAGAAAAGAAGAAAAAAAAAGGAAAAAAAAAGTAGTGTGATGTTCCGCGCGTAAAGACGAAGAGTAACGTTCCGAACACACTCGCTACCCTCGAGACTCCAGCATCGACTATTCGTCCGGACGAGGCGCCAGCTGGATCCGCGCATGCGCATCCCCGCCATTACTACTCGAAACACGTATACACAAATACATACATAATATACTCGACGAGAGCACCCTATCTCTGTCTCTTCTTTTTAACTAGGCTATTCTCTTATATGTGATTGTGTGTACGTCTGTGTTTATGCATGTGTGTATGCCTGTATGTCTCCACCTATTACGAACGATATACACGCACACACAACACATACAACATTCCCTTCTACAGAGTGTCCTGAAAATAAATCAAGATTTACTCTCGCCAATAATCTTTATACTATTTTATGATTTTCTAGGTTAATTTTATCGGTCAATATAAATTATTCGATCAAAATTTTTTATATTTGAAAATATTCGATAACGATACTTCGTCGTATTTGTTACTTACCGACGACAATGACAATGACGACGACAACGACAACGATGATAGCGATAACGATGACGTTAATATATTATTTTTTGAACACCCCATATAAATTGCGTTGTAGGGTGCGTTCACGTGCTCTCGACCTCCTCAGGAGTGTTCGTGTGTTGTATTAGTTGTCAGGGCCGGCTCAAGGAAGGCGGATATTTAAAGCTAACGAGATTTGAGAGCTTCTGCTTGTCGCATCTAAGGATTTTATTGTAGGAACCAATGCAAAAGTGTACGCATGTTAATGAGATTTTCATTGTACTATAAGGTCTTAATCTAACCTTAAGAACTTTCTTTAATTTTTTTCTTATATTTTCGCATGTAACATATTTATATATATATATACATATACATATATATATATATATATATATGCTCCCAAAATATTTGTCTGCTAAATGGCGATATGATGTTGCATAAAAAAAAAAAAAGTATAAAGTTCGAATTAACTCTTGCTAAAGATCTAATATATAATAAAGTAATAATAGTTCCTTTAAATTATATTAATTTCGTTATTTAAAAAAGAAAACTGTAAATTACTAATTTTAATTACATACAATTACGTTACGTTTCTTTAGATTTAAAATATTATTTGAAATAAGCTTGTCGATCATACGTACACGATTCATTTATTTCATATATTAAATTTCGTAACTGAAATAACCTTAAATACGTACATATGTTATATTGTATATGTATAGTTATTCACGTGTATATGTACTGGATGTATCGTACATAAAACGATAGGATTGAATCTCTACAATCGTAGAACGGTGAAGGCTTCAAAATCGCTCATGAGAACCAGATTCTTTCTACCCACAAAACACATTTTTCTAGTCACCTTACCTTTCTCATTGTTATACCAAAGTTTAGACAAGATTTTACGATAAGGGATGAAAGTAATACGTATTAGAAATCATACATCACTTTTGCGTATAGCGTCTCATATATATATATATATATATATATATATATATATATATATATATATATATTGTAAGATAATCTTTCGTTCAAAAATACATGGAAAAAAAGGAAGAAGAAAAAAAAGAAACCATGAGAAAAATACTTACGGTTATTACACGCTAATAAAAAAAAAAAATCGATCGAAAGCCAAGCCATCGGTTTTTCTTTCAACATTTTTATTTTATCGAATAAAAAAACATATTTTTCTAGGCTTTCCGGTCTCTCTATTATCGTCGTGTTGTCAATTAATCCTTTGCTTTATTATTAAAAAATTATAATGTTTCTCTTTTAGACATGATCAATTATTGCGACTACTAACGCCACCTGTAAACGATTATCGAACTATATCTATCTTGGAAATAATATGAAATAATAGGTACTACATAAATAAATAACAATTAACAATATTGCAAGGATTAACGAATAGAATGTAAATTTGAAATTGATTTCTAATCGATAATTGATTTCTACTTACACGGTCAGTATTTTTATATTTTTCATTAATATTTCAAATAATTATGATCCGTATTTATAATAAAATATCAGTACGTAATATAAATAATTTTGACGTTTAATTATTTATACTGACACAAAATGTTCATATATATACATATATGGCAATTTATTTTAAAGAATACTTACCATTAATC